>NW_025189040.1:1885-3196 GCF_004010195.1 Chiloscyllium plagiosum | reverse complement strand
ATCTAAATACCAAACACCTTCGTCATTACCCTGTATACCTGCCCTGCACCACCTCCTCTGTAATGTGGACATTTATCAAGATGTCACTATTTATTTCCCCAAGTTCTCTCGATTCCATCTTCTTCTTCACAATAAATACTTCTGTAAAACATTTGGTTAGCATCGCCCATGTCGCCTGTAGTTCCACAGGTGGTCTTGCTGATCTTTAAAGGGCTCTATTCTCTTCTGAATTACCTTTTTTTCCTTAATGTAATCCCTTTGGATTCTCCATAACCCTGCTTGCCAACGCTATCTCATGTCCCATTTTTGTCTTCCTGATTTCCCTCTTATGTACACTTCTACTGCCTTTATACTCTTCTAGAGATTCTGTCGATCCCTTCTGTCTACATCTGACATATACTTCTGACTTATTCTTGAGCAAAACCTCATTTTCTCTTGTCATTCAGCATTCCTTAAAGCTACCAGCCTTGCCCTTCACCCATATGGGAACATACTGTCTCTGGACTTTCGTTGTCTCATTTTTGAAAGCTTCCCATTTTCCAGCTGTCCCTTTACCTGCGAACATTTGTCCCCAATCAACTTTTGAAAGTTCTTGCCTAATATCATGCAAATTGACCTTCCTATAAATTTAGAACTTTAGCTTTTAGATCTGTTCTACCTTTCCAATCATTATTTTAAAACGAATAGAATTATGGTTCCTGGCACCAAAGTGCTCTCTCACTGACACCTCAGTCACCTACCCTGCCTTATTTCCAAAGAGTAGATCAAGTTTTGTTCCTTTCGAAAGTACATCCACATACTGAATCAGAACATTTTCTTGTATACACTTAACAAATTCCTCTCCAACCAAGTCATTAACACTATTGCAGTCTCAGTCTATGCTTTGGAAAGTTCAAATTCCCTAACATTACCAGCCTATTATTCTTACAGATAATTGAGATCACCTTACAAATTTGCTTTTCAATTTCCCCCTACTGTTTAGAATCTATAGTACAATCCTAATAAGGTGATTTTCCCTTTCTTATTTCTTGGTTCCAACCGAATAATTTCCCTGGATATACTCACAGGAATATCACCCCAAAGTACAGCTGTAATATTATCCCTAATCGAAAATATGCCTCTCTCTCCTCTCTTGCACCCCCCCCCCCCCCCCCTCAATCCTTCCTCGAGCATCTATGCCCTGGAGCATTAAGCTGGCAGTCCTGTCCATCCCTGAGCCTCGGTTCTGTAATTGCTATGATGTCCCAGGGTGTTTGACAGACAGAGCTCGATTGTCCTGTGTTCCATGTCCTGAGTTCATCTGCCTTACCT
>NW_025189040.1:0-1238 GCF_004010195.1 Chiloscyllium plagiosum | reverse complement strand
TATGTTTCTTTATTTTTATATTAAGGCCCTTTATTTGCCAACCCACTCACAATCGCTCGGTATTTACTCCTTCCGCATTTCATTCAGTCATTCATCAAACTGTGGTCTCCCCACTCCCCAGCGCACTATCTCACCCGAAACTATGAAAAGATGAGAATACTAATCCCCCTCAGAACCATTTACCGGGACTTGAACAGCTGGCAGGACATCAAACAAGTTGTCTCCATCAGCACGGACCTGTTAGATACAGATTGAATGGGGTCTCTGTCCCCTTTAAGAAATGATTTGGAGATGTCGGTGTTGGACTGGGGTGTACAAAGTTAAAAATCACACAACACCAGGTTATAGTCCAACAGGTTTAATTGGAAGCACACTAGCTTTCAGAGCGACACTCTTTCATCGGGTGATAGTGGAGGGCTCATTCCTAACACAGAATTTATCGCAAACATTTACAGTGTGATGTAAATGAAATTTTCCATTGAAAAATCGATTGTCTGTTAAACCTTTCATCTGTTAGAATACAGTGATAGTTTCACTTCTTTCATGTGTAAATCACAAAACCATTTTTTTTAAAAGTTGCATTCTCGGGTTAGCTATTAACAATGGTGATTACTAGACAATATGTTGAAGGTGTTAGCCCCCTGTGTTCTCTGTCTATGACCTGATGTTTAGATTGATTCTAATCTAAAAAGTGAGATAACAGAGTTATACATAAATTCATGCAGTTTTTGAGCAAAGTACAATGTAACCCTGCAAGTACAAATTCACCCCACAAAATATGTGTGGGTCTTTGTCTGTGTGTGTCTGTCGGGGTTGGGGGTCATGAGTGTGAGAAAGTGGATGTGTGTGTGTGTAGTGAGTGCAAAGTGTCTTAAGTCTGTGAGGGTGTGTGTGTGTGTATAGTGCAATGGTGGTCACCTGTAATGTGACATGACCCAAGGTCCTGGTTGAGGCCCTCCCTCTGGGTACCGAGCTTAGCTATATACATACACAGGATCTGCTCAGATGAGGAGGAACGTGACGGACACCTGGAAGTACTCAGGGATGCCTTCACAAGAACGGGGTACGATGCCAAACTCATCAACCGCCAGTTCCGACGTGCCACAGCAAGGAACCGTAATGACCTCCTCAGGAGACAGACACGGGCTGCAACCGACAGGGTACCCTTCGTTGTTCAGTATTTCCCAGCAGCTGAAACATTACATCATGTTCTTCGCAACACATTATCAATGAGGATG
>NW_025189039.1:0-3196 GCF_004010195.1 Chiloscyllium plagiosum | reverse complement strand
ATTGAGCCTGGGGTGTATCTGTACTGTGCTCCCCCTCCAGTACTTTCTCTATGTCATGTCCTGTTAGCTGATGTTTGGATTCCCCTTATTACTTTCTGCTCTGTGCACTGGAATGATCTTACCTGGCAGCAGGATTTATTGAAGACTCCCAAACTCCTTGACCTTGTCTTTCTGGCTGACCAACCATCGTCCCAACCAGCAGTTGGCAAGCCTATTGAGTCAGGAACTCCATGAGTACCTGTAGAAGACGCAGAAATAGGCAGAATGGGGAATTAGACTAATGCTTTGAGGGTTACACAAATAGAATGGCACTGAGCCCACAGAGATCTGGAAAATCCCAGTCTCCATTCCTGACCTGTGCTGCCTCATCTCTCTGGAGTGGAGAATTCTGTTGGCTCATGATCTGGAGTAGCTTCAAAAGTGAGAGACGGTGACAGAGGCAGCAATTAGACCCACACAGTGAGGGATACCACATGGAGAGGTACTGAGTCACATCACCAGAGGGCTGGGTCAAAAAATTGTGCAGGAAGAAAGGGTCTTGATTCATGTTGCACTGGGATATGCAAACTGTGAGCAGGCGAAGTGATGGCCTAGTGGCATTATTGTGTGACAATTTATCCAGAAACTCAGCAAGTGTTCTCTGGACACAGGTTCAAATCCCACCATTGCAAATGATTGAATGAGAAGTAAATGCATCAAAAACGATGTAATTAAAAGCCTGTAAATGAGTATTAAACAATTGCTGATGTTAATAAAAATCCATCGGGTGCATTCCTGTCTTTAGTGAAATAATCTAAGGTGGGACTGGGATATCATAGGTATTACAGAAACACAGCTGAGGGAGGGATAGGACAGGCAGCTCAATTTTCCAGGGGACAGATGCTGCAGGAAGGACAGAAGGGGAGCTGAGAGAGGAGGATAGCTGCTGGTTCTGATTGAGTGAACCATCCCAGCAGGACTGAGAGAGGATATTCCTGCGGGACCGCCCAGTGACGCTGTGTCCGTGGGATTAATCAGTAACAATGGGTCTTCCCTTACCTCGGATTGTTCTACAGACCCCGAGAGCCCCGCCCTCCTGCACTTTGACCTTCACAAGATGGCGGCCCTGAGTCCCGCGCTCCCTCTTCCCTCAAACAAATGGCGGCCGTGACCCTGGGCCGCTTCCCTGATCAGAGACCGCCGCCTCCTTACCCGGGCATAGAGTGTCTTCTTAACCTTTTTCCGGGATTTGTGAATTCTCTCCGCTCCTTTCTCCCAGCGAGGATCCCACACACTGGCTCTGAGCGCCGCTCTCTGAAGACGATCGCAGCCGCTGCCGGAGAAAGCAGCTCCATGTCTCTCTCTCTCTCACACTCTCACTGTCCTGATCAATGCGACACTGCACATGCTCTCCATACAAACCAAACTGCGCATGCGTCTGAGATTATCGGTGAGTTAAGAGAATATTCATATCCACACAGAAATCTTAGACATTAACAATTGTTCTGTCGAGTTACAGTCATAGAGATGTCTAGCATAAGACCATAAGACCATTAGACATAGAAGTGGTAGGAAGGCCATTCGGCCCATTGAGTCCACTCCGCCATTTAATCATGGCTGATGGGCATTTCAACTCCACACACCGGCATTCTCCCCGTAGCTCTTAATTCCTTGTGACATCAAGAATTTATCAATCTCTGCTTGAAGACACTTAGTGTCCCGGCCTCCACTGCACTCTGCGGCAATGTATTCCACAGGCCCAACTCTCTCTAGCTGAAGAAACGTCTCCGCATTTCTGTTCTGAATTGACCCCCTTTAATTCTTAGGCTGTGCCCATGGGTCCTAGTCTCTTCGCCTAATGTAAACAACTTCCTAGCGTCCACACTTTCCAAGCCATGTATTATCTTGTAAGTTTCTATTAGATCTCCCCTTGTGGGCGGAACGGTGGCACAGTGGTTAGCACTGCTGCCTCGCAGCGCCAGAGACCCGGGTTCAATTCCCGACTCAGGCGACTGACTGCGTGGAATTTGCACATTCTCCCCGTGTCTGCGTGGGTTTTCTCCGGGTGCACCGGTTTCCTCCCATAGTCCAAAGATGTGCAGGTCAGGTCAGGTGAATTGGCCATGCTAAATTGCCCGTAGTGTTAGGTGAAGGGGTAAATGTAGGGGCATGGGTGGGTGGCGGGTCTGCGTGGACTTGTTGGGCCGAAGGGCCTGTTTCCACACTGTAATGTAATCTAATCTTCCCTTAACCTTCTGAGCTCCAAAGAATACGATCCTCAGCTGTTCCTCGTATGTTAGACCTACCATTCTAGGGATCATCCATGTGAATCTCATCTGGACACGCACCAGTGCCTGTATGTCCTTCCTGAGGTGTGGAGCCCAAAACTGGACACAGTCCTCCAAATGGGGCCTAATAAGAGCTTTATAAAGTCTCAGTAGCACATATATTACAACCCTCTTGGATAAATGACAACATTGCATGTGCTTTCTTAATCACAGACTCAACCTGCTTGTTTACCTTTAGAGATTCCTCGACGAGCACTCCCAGTTACCTTTGTACTTTGGCTTTATGAATTTTCTCACCGTTTAGAAAGTAGTCCTTGCTTGTATTCTTTTTTTCAAAGTGCAAACAGACTGTTCGGCCCAACTCGACCATAATGGCCAGGTATGTAAATTACCAATCGTTCTGAGAGTTTGAAAAGAAATTCCTTACTCGAGGAATCCATTGGAAACATGTATGTTATCAGATTTACATCTCAACTATTTCTTAAAATCTCACATTGATTTATGCTCCACTATGTAGTGAGAATGATCAATCCTGCAAAAACTGTTTGCTTTCTGACCAATCCTGAAGCGCTCACTCCTGGAGAATGCGTTGGCCCCGCTCCTCACTCACTCTGTGGAGGACCGGCTGCTGCTTGGTCATCAAGTTCCGCTCCTTCCTTCTAATTGCAGAGTTAATTCAGGCGTGACGCACAGGCTAAGGGGCAAGGAAAGTTAGAGTCGATGCCTTGCGATGCGGTGAAAATACCCGGAATCTTGGACTGAGAGGCCTGGGTTCAATTCACAGCTTGTGCAGGTGTGTGTAATAACAACTTTGAACAGGCTCATTAGGAAAAACAAGGGAAGTCAAGAACAGAGTTAAAACGATAGAAAATGCATGCAATGTGGGGGGGATTCTCAATGTCAGATGATTTTAGTCTTTACCAAGTGTT
>NW_025189038.1:1798-3196 GCF_004010195.1 Chiloscyllium plagiosum | reverse complement strand
ATGTTTATGCGACGAGTAATGCATCTGAGACAACCATATACACGAATCATTACTCATTGAATTTTGTGGAGAAACGTAAGGACAAACATTCCAGAATGGTTATTTGGAGCTTGTCGGTACAGTCATTCAATTCGAAGATTATACTTGTGGAGGACTAGAAAACGTGAATGGCGACGTGTTTCCGAGACTTGGATGAGAATGAGACTTCGATGACAGGAGTATAGCAGATTGCAATCGGATTTAGTGTGCATGCTTGCATGTTTGAAGCCAATATCATCTATATGAATGTTCCAGTGCAATGAGAATTTAAGATTAAAGTGTTTTAAAATGAAGATATCTTTGGATATAATTGTTTCGTTTTATCAAGGAGGAGCTGTGATGATGCTACTCCTTCAACAAGGTTATGTTGTCATTGGGTTTTGTTTCAGAGAGGTCGTATTGGAAGACGTCCAGGATTTCAAGTCTGGATAGATTTTAGGGCCAGTTCGATTATAGCTAATAGATGCTACCTAAGGAAAATGGCTTTCACGTCACTTTTGCACGGAAAGGGGAGCAGCCAGTCCTCTCAGCTCAAATTTTGTTCGATCTGGTTTGCTTTTCGCAAGCAGTCAGTTTTGTGTGGCTGCTGGTTAAAGGAACAGTGACATGAAAGAAGGCGTTCCATGCTGAATCTCTCTGCCATCTCTCTCCTGCAATATTCTGTGTTTGACTTTACCTGAAGGGCTGTTTATTCGGAATACGGCACCGATTTGAGGGAAAAAGAAGTTTTCAGTTGAAGTAGTCTGTTGGGTTTTCGGCTAGGTTAAGTCATTCTGCATTGCGTTCTCGTTTGTTTATGTTTCATTTAGTACTCTGTAAAGAATTTTGTTTTGTATAAAACAGAGGGACTTTACCAGATGTGCCATTTCTGAAATATTCACAAGAGATATCGTGAAAATAACTCGAAAAGCTGTGGTATGGGCTCACATCGTGAAATATTGCGAAGTTTCCTGACATGGTCCATAACAGGTTCAAATTCAACAACACTCTTGAAGCTCAACACCATCCAGGAATAAGTAAGCGGATCGACGGGTATTACATACACATGTATGCACCCCCTCCACAACCAACATTATTAACAATAGTGTCTAACATCTTCAAGATTTATTTCAGAAATTCCCCAAAACTCCTCATATTTCACCTTCGAAAGGGAGGACCACAATATTTCACTTCTACACAACAACTCATCATCGTGTCTCTGAAATATATCAGCACTCTCTCGCTGTTGCTGGAATTCCCTCAATAGGAGCAATCTTGATCAAAGTACTGGGGAAGTGATTGCTGGGACTCTTTCTGATATATTTCTTATCAGCGATAATGTCTTGCGAGATGCCAGAAGATTGGAGTTGGCTAGCGTGG
>NW_025189038.1:0-877 GCF_004010195.1 Chiloscyllium plagiosum | reverse complement strand
CTTGAAGCTCAACACCATCCAGGAATAAGTAAGCGGATCGACGGGTATTACATACACATGTATGCACCCCCTCCACAACCAACATTATTAACAATAGTGTCTAACATCTTCAAGGTTTATTTCAGAAATTCACCAAAACTCCTCATATTTCACCTTCGAAAGGAGGACCACAATATTTCACTTCTACACAACAACTCATCATCCTGACTCTGAAATATATCAGCACTCTCTCGCTGTTGCTGGAATTCCCTCAATAGGAGCAATCTTGATCAAAGTACTGGGGAAGTGATTGCTGGGACTCTTGCTGAGATATTTTTTATCAGCGATAATGTCTTGCGAGATGCCAGAAGATTGGAGTTGGCTAGCGTGGGACAAGTATTTAAGAAAGGTGGTAAGGACAAACCAGGGAACGAAAGACCTGACGTCGGTCGTGTGTAAGTTGTTGGAGGGAATACTGAGGGACAAGGTTTATAAGTATTTGGAAAGGAAAGGACGGATAAGGATTCGTCAGCATGGCTTTGTGCGTGTGAAATCATGTCTCAGAAACTGGAATTTTTGAAGAAGGAACAAAGTGGATTGATGAGGGCAGTGTGGTGGACGTGATCATTTTGGACTTCAGTAAATCGTTCGACAGGGTACGACATGGGGTCCTGGCTATTAAGGTTCGATCTCAAGAAATACAAGGAGAACCAGCTATTTAGATAAAGAATTGGTGGAAGTCAGAGGGTGGTGGTGGTGGATTGTTGCTTTTCTGACTGGAGGCCTGTGACTAATGGCGTGCCACAAGGATCAGTCATGGATCAAGGATCGTCTCAAGGATCCGCTACTTTTCATCATTTATAGAAGTGATTTGGATGAGAACATCAGAGGTACAGTT
>NW_025189037.1:1816-3195 GCF_004010195.1 Chiloscyllium plagiosum | reverse complement strand
TCAGTGCTGCGGCCAAAATTATTTACAATATGGTTATGAATTACTTGGATAAGTGAAGTGAATGTACTATTGCCAAGACTGCAGGAGAGACAGTTGATTGGAATGCAGGTGGTGAGGATGACATGGAGAGGGATATCGACAGGTTAAACAAATGAGCAAAACCTTGGCCGATGGAATAGAATGTGGGAAAATGAGGTTGTGCACTTTGCCAGGAGGAAAAGTGCTGAATGTTAAATGGAGAAAGCTGCTGAATAGGAGGATTTGAATGCTCGTATCCATGAATACGTCATCCACATTCAGTCAGTAATCGGGAAGATAAATGGGATGTTGGTTTTTAAATGGAATATAACAGTAGGGAGGTTATAGTGAACCTAAATCAGACACCAATTCGGCCACAACTGAAAACTGGGAAGAGTTTTGGGCCTTTTAGCTAAAGTAAGGTATACCGGCATTGGAGGCAGTCCAGAGAAGGTTGACCAGGATGCTATCAGGGATGGAAATAATGTCTTATCAGGAGAAATGAATTTGTTCGGTCTGTGGTTAATAGAAGTTAGACGATTTCGAGGTAACCTTCTTGTCACAAATAAGATTCTGAGGAGACGTGACAGGCCAGATGTGGGAAAGTTTACCCTTTTGGGTGAGTTTAAAACCAGAGGGAATAACCTGCAAATAAGGGATTGCATGCTTAGGACAGCTATTGAGACTGGATTGTTAAGTACATTCAAAACTAAGATACATTTTTTTTTAAATCAGAAAGGGAACTGAGGATTATGAGGAAACAGCGGGAAAGTGAAGTTGATGTTTACCAGAACAATAGTGGGAGGCAAAATGCGATATCCCATGAATGAATAAAGGAAAAAATTGTCATTGAAAGGAAGATTGGGATCTAGTGATAATGGTTGAGCAACCTGGAGATCTAGGTCTTCTGAGAACACAAATTGAAATCCCATCATGGCTGCTGGTGGAATTTATGTTCAACTAATAAAGAGATCTGGAAGTGAAAGTTTCTCTCTGTCCGGACAACCAGGAAAACGTTATTCACTAAACTAATGAATTGCAGATTTTGGAGATCAGCAACAAAAGGCAAAATTGCTGGGGAAACGCAGCAGGTCTGGCAGCATCTGTGGAGAGAAACTAGTTAATGTTTTGAATCCAGCCAAGTTTTGAAGGACCACTGAACTCAAAGCAGTAACACTGTTGTCTCTTCATAGATGCTGCCAGAACCGTTGTGTTTCTCCTGAAACTGTGCTTTTCAAGGCAGGAAATCTACAATTCATGAACCCTGCATGCATGTATGCACGTGCGTGCGTACACACACACACACACACACACACACACACACACACACACACACACACACACACACACACACACACACA
>NW_025189037.1:0-1037 GCF_004010195.1 Chiloscyllium plagiosum | reverse complement strand
GCAGCTGTCACACATGCCACACAACAACGATAGGCGTGGCGCTGCCCCCCACTGACTGGCTGTCCCTTTGAATACCTGGGGGAAGATTAGACCCACCTGCCTGTGTTTGGCTCATATGTACTTATCCAAATAATTTTAAACATTGTAACATTACCTGCATCCACCACTTCCTCTGACAGTTCATTCCACACACGAACCACCTTCAATGTAAAAAACGTTTGCACCCCCCACCCCGTCCTTTTTAAATCTTCTCCCTCTCATCTTAAAAATATACTCCCAAATTTTGAACTCCCCTACCCTTCGGGAAAAGACACTGGTTATTCACCTTATCTTTGTCCCTCATGTCTTCATAAACCTCCATAACCAACACCCTCAACCTTCTAAACTCCAGTGAAAACACTCACAGCCTGTGCCGTCTATAAATCATTCTGGCAACACCAAAGTTAAAAAAAGGTGAGCTTTAAGAATTGACTGAAAGGACAGTGAATATTCAACCAGCTGACAGTGGATCTGAAATCACATGTAGATCAGACCAGGTTAGGACAGCAGGAAACCAGAGAAGCTTTTACAACAAACCACAACGATTTCATCATTAGACTCTTAATTCCAGATTTATATTGAATTCAGATTCCAGCACCTGCCGTGGCAGGTTTTGAACCCAGGTCCCCAGAACATTGCCTGGGTGAATAGTCTGGTGACAATAAAGTCGGCCATCGCCTCCCCTGAACACATTGGCATATTGTGTTTAGAGATAACAGAGGAGCAAGAGGTTTCAGCAGCTGCTAAGTTGTGGATAATACACAAGGGAACATCAGCATTCTCAGTAATGGCACATACTGAAGCCAGAACCTGTATCAGAGGTAAGGGTTCGGGAACTATAAGAAATAGGAATTGGAAAATGCCATTCAACCCCTTGAGCCTGCTTCTCAATTCAATAGGATTGTGGTTGATCTGACATTCCCCACATGCACTTTCCTGCCCTTTTCCGGCAACTGATCGTGATGCCCTGACTGATCACGAATCTATCGATCCTAGTT
>NW_025189036.1:1105-3195 GCF_004010195.1 Chiloscyllium plagiosum | reverse complement strand
TAAATATATAGGTGCTTAATTAGATTAGATTCCCATAGTATGGAAACAGGCCCTTCCACCCAAAAAGTCCACACTGACCCTCCAAAGAGTAACCCACCCAGACCCATTCCCCTACATTTACCCCTATCTAATGCACCTAACATTATGGGCAATTTAGCATGACGAATTCACCTGACCTGCGCAACTTTGGACTGTGGGAGGAAACAGGAGCACTCGGTGGAAACGCACTCAGACCCGGGTAGAATGTGCAAACTCCACACAGAATCAAACCCAGGTCCCTATTGCTGTGAGGTAGCAGTACTAACCACTGAGCCACCATGCTACCCCCAAATGTTTGTTCTTTAGGAAGTAAACCAGAAATAGAGATTTCCCAGGATTCTTATAGAATGAGCTGCCTACTTGAGGGATACTCTCTCCTTTACATCTAACTATTAGTACCCAGCTATGATTTACAACAATATTTACACCAACATAAATAAAGCATTTGTTATCATACAGACATAGAGATATACAGCACAGAAAGAGACTTTTTCTCTCCCTCATGCATGCATGCACACACGTAAATGACAGGAAGTTCTAGGATTTACATATTATTGATACCTGCAACCCATTCTAAACGATGAAAGACTTAATCCAGGTCTGTTCAATATATCATTTCAGTGGCAGGACACTGTAAGGTTTTTCCATGAATTCTGTGCCTTATGATCTTATTCTCCACAACCACCTGATGAAGGAGCAGCGCTGTTAACACCAGTCCTTCCAAATCAACCTGTTGGGTGTTTGACTTTTAACTTTGTCCAGGTTAGGTTGGATTGGCCAAGCTAAATTACTCATAGTGCTCAGGGATGTGCATTAATCAGGGCAATAGGGGGATGGGTGTAGGTGGGTTACCCTTCGGAGGGTCGGTATGGACTCCTTGGGCCGAGTGGCCTGCTTCCACACTCTGGGAATTCTCTGAAAGGAAGGGATTACCCAATTGCAAACTGCAGAGCTGCGCAGGCGCAGTGGGCGGAGCTGTTGTCGGCCTTTCCCCGCCCCCTCGCATCATCTATGACGTCATAACGCGGAAGTGGCCCTGTCCGTTTCAGAGTGAAACTCCCTCCCTCTGGGCAACCCTTCATCCTGGGAGGGAGTGGGGGTAAAATCTGTTCACTTGGAGCAACTGGAGTGATTCCAGGGAGGGGGCAGACTCTGCAAACTCAGGAATGTGTCTTAATTACCCGGGTGAGGAGGGATGGGATGGGGCTGTTTTCCCTCCCGCGCCAGAGACTTGGGGGTGACCTTATAGACTTCTAGAAAAGCATGAGGGGCATGAATAGGGTAAATATACAAGGGTTTTTCCTTGGGATGGGGGAGTCCAGAACCAGAAGGTAATAGGTTTAAGGTGGGGGGAAGATTTAAAGGGACCTAAGGGGCAACTTTTTCATGCAGAATGTGATGTGTGTAAGGAATGAGCTGCCAGAGGAAATGGTGGATGCTGGCATCTGGATGGGTGTTTGAATAGGAAGGGTTCAGAGGGATATGGGCCAAGTACTGACAAATGGGACTAGATTGATTTTGGGTATCAGGTTGGCACAGAAGAGATTGACCGAAGGGTCTGTTTCTGTACTGTGTATCTCTATGACTCTGGCTTTCTACTAACATATGTACAGTTTCTCTCTGGTGTCGGTGTTAATACTTTGATGTCTCCTTTCCCCCCACTTCCCAGGGACGTTAGTGTGAGAACCAAGAAAGAGAGAGCGAGATGGTGCTTTCAATTTTGTGGAATAACTAAAGAAAAGAAAGTAGAAATACTTGTTTTGAATTTCTACCCTGGACTGACACTGATGACTTTTGTAATCTCTTTTTACAGAGTATTTGGCGATCTGAGGACGGAAGTTTCAAAATTAACAGATGAAGGGCTTATGCCTGAA
Source organism: Chiloscyllium plagiosum (assembly GCF_004010195.1). Taxonomy (NCBI): domain Eukaryota; kingdom Metazoa; phylum Chordata; class Chondrichthyes; order Orectolobiformes; family Hemiscylliidae; genus Chiloscyllium; species Chiloscyllium plagiosum. The sequence goes on along the minus strand of NW_025189036.1, from coordinate 1,282 downwards.
ACGTCGACGCTCCTGCTCCTCAGATGCTGTCTGACCAGCTGTGCTTTTCCAGCACTGACTGTCCAGTAACTACAGTCCTCACTTTGTTGTCAATGTCTGACTGCAACAATGTTTGACTGTGATTCTGTGAGAAGGAGCAAAGCTTTTTGGTTCCTGTTTGAGTACATTTTCAGCATC
>NW_025189036.1:0-970 GCF_004010195.1 Chiloscyllium plagiosum | reverse complement strand
GGGGAGAGGCCCTTCAGCTGCCCCGATTGTGGGAAGGACTTCAGCTATTCTTCTGACCTGAAGACCCACAGGCGGGTCCACACGGGGGAGAGGCCATTCTCCTGCACTGTGTGTGGGAAGGCCTTCAGCACCTCCTCCACCCTACTGACCCACTGGCGGGTCCACACTGGGGAGAGGCCATTTCCTTGTTCCGAGTGCAGGAAGGGATTCACTCAGGAGGGCAAGTTGTGGACGCACCAGCGGGTCCACACTGGGGAGAAGCCTTTCAGCTGCCCTGAGTGTGGGAAGGCCTTCAACGATTCCTCTGCCCTGCAGACCCACAAGTGGGTCCACACGCAGAAGAGGCCTTTCCCCTGCACAGAGTGCGGCAAGATCTTCAGCAATTCCTCCTCCCTGCTGAAGCACCAGCGGATCCACATAGGTGAGAAGCCTTTCTGCTGCCCTGAGTGTGGGAAGGGATTCACTCAGAAGGGTAACTTGCGCACGCACCAGCGGGTCCACACGGGGGAGAAGCCCTTCATCTGTCCCAAGTGCGGGAATGCCTTCAGCGATTCCTCCACCCTGATGAAACACCAGCGGGTCCACACGGGGAAGAGACCATTCCCCTGCCCCGAATGTGGGAAGGCCTTCAGCGATTCCTCTGACCTGCTGAAGCACCAGCGTGTCCACACTGGGGAGAGGCCATTCCCCTGCCCCGAATGTGGGAAGGCCTTCAGCGATTCCTCTGCCCTGGTGAAGCATCGGCGGGTCCACACGGGGGAGAGGCCCTTCAGCTGTCCTGAATGTGGGAAGGGCTTTACCCGGGCAGCCACCCTGCGGAGGCACCAAGGAGTTCACGTGCCATCGCAGGGGGATTGAAGGAGCGACTGTCGAGTGCCATTGTGGACTGGGCTACCAACCCAGTTCTGGAACTCCCAGGTTTGAATCCCACCGCAGTAGATGGCGGATTTGGAATTCGGTCAGAAATCTG
>NW_025189035.1:1684-3195 GCF_004010195.1 Chiloscyllium plagiosum | reverse complement strand
CAAAAAAATCCGTCTTCTACTTGTGAAAGTAAAGAGCAAAAACCCTGGATATGTGTGAGCCTGGCTCCACCCACTCATGCTTTCTTTGTCTACATTTAATCCTGTGTCTGTCAAAACATTCATTTTACTGTTCGAATCCAAATTTCCAGCACTTGGCACATAGCCTTGCGTTCTTTGACATTGTAGGGGCATATCATAAGACCATAAGACATAGGAGCGGAAGTAAGGCCATTTGGCCCATCGAGTCCACTCCGCCATTCTATCATGGCTGATGGGCATTTCAACTCCACTTCCCCGTATTCTCCCCGTAGCCCTTAATTCCTTGTGACATCAAGAATTTATCAATTTCTGCCTTGAAGACATTTAGCGTCCCAGCCTCCACTGCACTCTGTGGCAATGAATTCCACAGGCCCACCACTCTCTGGCTGAAGAAATGTCTCCGCATTTCTGTTCTGAATTTACCCCCTCTAATTCTAAGGCTGTGTCCACAGGTCCTAGTCTCCTCACCTAACGGAAACAATTTCTAGCGTCCACCCTCTCCAAGCCATGTATTATCTTGAAAGTTTCTATTGGATCTCCCCTTAATCTTCTAAACTCCAATGAATACAATCCCATCATATGTTAGACCTACCATTCCAGGGATCATATCTAAACACATCTTAAATATTATCTGGGTTTCTGTGTTCAGAGAACATACATGCAGCGAGTTTCAGACTCCCACCACCCACTGGATGAAACGCGTTTACTCACATTTCGTGTAAACCTCCTGCTCATTAACTTAAATCAACGTCATCGGTCATTGATCCCTCTTTCAAGGAGAAAATGTTTTTTTTCTGACTACTCTATCTATGCCCCTCATAATTTGACACATATCAGTGATATCCCCTATCAATCTCCACTGCTCTCCGGAAAAAAAACAGTTTGTCCAAATCTATCTTTGAACTGAAACTCTCCAGCCCAGGCAACATCCCAGTAACTGCCTTCTCCACCTTCTCTCGTACCATCACAGCCCTTTTAAAATGTGGATTCTAGAACTGCACATCTTACATGAGCTAAGATCGAATCAGTGTTTAAGATTGTTCCACCATCACCTCTCTGCGATTAAATTCTAATTCTGGACTAATAAAGGCAAGTATTCCACATGCCTTTGCAAACACTTTATCCACCCGACTGACACCTTAAGGAATTAAGGATGGTGCACATCAATGTCCCTCTGATCTGCTGTGCTTCCAAGGATCTGATACTATGCTCGTGATTTAAGAGAAAGAGGGTGTGTCGTGTTATTATTTGTCTCATTGAAGTGGGCCATGAGACTGAAAAGGTTGGGAAACATTCACCTTGATTCTATGTTGTTCCCGTTCATCTGTTCATCCTGTATTCCCTCGCCTTGTTTGTCCTGTCCAAGTACCTCACATCACATTGATCCCGACTGAATTCCATTGGACACAGTCTGACCTTCTGACCAGGGGTCTACATCCTCCAATAATGTAAAGCTCTTCTCCTCATGCTTC
>NW_025189035.1:0-1108 GCF_004010195.1 Chiloscyllium plagiosum | reverse complement strand
ACAGAGCAGCCTGTGGCTGCATAAAGCAGAACTGCGTGGATGTTGCACACGTGGAGAGCATGCACAAAGAGAAACTCCTCCCGATATGTGATAGGAATTTGTCGTAGTATCAGATCGAAGATAATGACCAGTAGATCCGCCACTGCCATAGCCACCAGGTAATGAGTAACACATTTGGAAAGGCCACACATCCCCCGAACCAGGATCATAATTGTAATCAGATTAACTTGAAAGAAGAGGAACAAATGTAATAATTTATTGCTCAGGTATAGTGCAGAAATGATCTTTTTCCTTTATTTCCAGTAAAATATTAAAGCAAATTATTAATGAGTATCCAATGTTTTTGCAAAACTAAACCACAAATCTACCACAAATTTGCATTTTATAATTCCATTCAGAAAGGATTCTAACTATTTTACCTGTCAGGCAATAGAAATAGCGTGTAATCAAAATCATTGGAAACGCTGAAGTCTAAAACACAAAGGTGTCTGTGACAATATAAACTTCACGACTTTGAAAACTGTTCATAGATTGAAAGAACAAATAACCTGTTAAATATGGAGAGGAGCAATGATGTCTCTCGAATAAAGTGTTTCTTGAGACAAAAGGGACAATGAGAAGCTGTTGTAAAAGCAGTTACATGTGAGTCACACATCCCTGGGAAGAAGGGGTTACAAATACTAAAGGGGAGATAATACCTGCTTGAGAATTTGCTGCCTCGTGACAAAGGGACAATTATGACCTGCCGGCAGTGGTAAAGTTCTGAAGTAAAGAGTGTATTGTAGGAAAATGTATGTTTTAAGCAGCTAACCCTGAATGAAACAAGGAACAAAGGAATTACTTTTGTTGAGAAGGCAAAGTATAGACTTGAGATGGTCGAAAATATAATCTATATTTGGGATGAAAAAACCTATTGAATCATCAATAATGTACAGCACAAACGTGAAAGACAGAAAATTGTGCGAGAATCCAACAGCAGAACAACTTAGTTGCAGAACTTCAATTAATAACACGGTACAGGGATCGAATCCTGGACACTTCCAGAGACAGACCACTGTTGGTTGAAATCCAAAGTGGGTAGTAACTAAGTTGGGTTGCATGGATTATA
>NW_025189034.1:1761-3195 GCF_004010195.1 Chiloscyllium plagiosum | reverse complement strand
AAAGTGGATAAATCCCCAGGATCTGATCAGGTGCACCCAAGTACTCTGTGTGAAGCTAGAGAAGTCTTTGCTGTGCCTCTTGCTGAGATATTTGTATCTTCAATGGCCAAGGGTGTGGTGCCTGAAGACTGGAGGTTGGCAAACGTGGTGCCACTGTTTAGGAAGGGCGGTTAAGGCAAGCCAGGGAACGATAGAACGGTGAGCCTCACCTCGGCGGTGGGCAAGTGGTTGGAGGGAATCCTGAGGGACAGGATGTACATGTATCTGGAAAGGTAAGGGCTGATTAGGGATAGTCAGCGTGGCTTTGTGTGTGGGAAATCATGTCTCACAAACTTGATTGCGTTTTTTGAAGAAGTAACAAAGACGATTGATGAGGGCAGAGCAGTAGATGTGATCTATATCGACTCCAGCAAGGCGTTCGAGAAGGTTCCCCATGGGAGACTGATTAGCAAGGTTAGATCTTATGGAATACAGGGAGAACTAGTCATTTGGATACAGAACTGGCTCAAAGGTAGAAGACAGAGCGTTGTGGTGGAGGGTTGTTTTTCAGACTGGAGACCTGTGACCAGTGGAGTGCTACAAAGATCGGTGCTGGGCCCTCTATTTTTTGTCATTTACATAAATGATTTGGATGCGAGCATAAGAGGTACAGTTAGTAAGTTTGCAGATGACACCAAAATCGGAGATGGAATGGAAAGCGAATTGGATTACCTCAGATTACAACGGGATCTTGACCAGATGAGCCAATGGGCTGAGAAGTGGCAGATGGGAGTTTAATTCAGATAAATGTGACGTGCTGCATTGTGTGAAAACAAATCTGAGCAGGACTTATACACTTAATGGTAAGGTCCCAGGGAGTGTTGCTGAACAAAGAGACCTTGGAGTGCAGGTTCATAGTTCCTTGAAAATGAGTCGCAGGTCGATAGGATAGTGAAGAAGGTGTTTGATATGCTCTCCTTTATTTGACAGAGTATTGAATACAGGAGTTGGGAGGTCATATTGTGGCTGTACAGGACATTGGTTAGGCCACTGCTGGAATATTGCGTGCGATTCTGGTCTCCTTCCTATTGGAAAGATGTTGTGAAACTTGAAAGGGTTCAGGAAAGATTTACAAGGATGTTGCCAGAGTTGGAGAATTTGAGCTATAGGGAGAGGCTGAACAGGCTGGGGCTGTTTTCACTGGAGCGTCGGAGGCTGAGGGGTGACCTTATAGAGGTTTACAAAATTATGACGGGTATGGATAGGATAAGTAGACTAAGTCTTTTCCCTGGGGTCGGGGAGTCCAGAACTAGAGGGTTTAGGGTGAGAGGGGAAAGATATAAAATCTAAGGGGCAACGTTTTCACACAGAGGGTGGAACGTGTATGGAATGAGCTGCCAAAGAATGTAGTGGAGTCTGGTACAATTGCAACATTTAAGAGGCATTTTGATGGGT
>NW_025189034.1:0-988 GCF_004010195.1 Chiloscyllium plagiosum | reverse complement strand
GGGTACAGAGGAGATTGATCAGAATGTTTCTCCGATTGGAGAATTTCTGCTCTGACGAAAGACTGGATAGGCTGGGGATGATTTCCGAGGAGGATGAACTGAGATTTAATTGAAGTGATAAAATGCTGAGGAATCCAGATCGGGTGGATAGGAAGGAGCTATTCATTAACAGAGAGGTCAGTAACTGGAGAATTTAGACTGAAACTAATTCTCAGAGAGATGGAGAGGGGAGAATTCATTTCACTCAGACCTGTTGGCGAGCAGGAACTCACTGACGGGGTGGTAGATGCAGTGACGAGTATCACATTAAAATAAAAGGACGTGGATAGAACTGAAATGGTGGAACATGTAGGGCGATGGACTAAGGTCTGCAGAATGGGATAAATGTGATTTATTTGACATTTCTCCAGAATATTAAACTCCAGTCCAATTTGAGAAGTTAATCATCATTCGACTTGAGCTCCAAATTCAGAATAAAATTATCAGAAAGTTACAGCACCAATCGAAGCCACTTGGCCTATCCTGTGTGTGTTGGCTGTGTTGGAACGACCCCGGCTTTACACCGTTCTGTACTCACCAATGAGAGCAACAATTTCAGACTGTGAACTCTGCTCTCTATGTTGTTATAATCTATTTTCTCAAAGTATTTCTTTGGCAGCTGCACACCTTGTTTCCTTGTTTCTTTCCCAGCCCTAACTCCATTCCCCGTGGCCTTGAGGGACTATCATTTCTGCTGTTTCATCTCTCCTGCCTTCCCCCATGTGACAGACTGTCTTTATGTCCTTGTCTCACCCCCGCCTTACTTACAATTTGTTACATTTCTGATGGTTCCCAGGCTGCTGTAAATTTCACTGCGCCCCCCGGGTCAATGGCACGAGTTTTGAATTCTCTTCCTCCAGAGATAATTGGAAAACTTTCTGGCTGCAGTTTCTCCCAGATTTTATTTTGTAAACAGAGAATTTGTGTCAGTCAAGTATTTGTGAGCCTT
>NW_025189033.1:0-3195 GCF_004010195.1 Chiloscyllium plagiosum | reverse complement strand
AAGGGCCTGTACTGCGCTGTATTCTTCTATGATTGTTTGAAGCAATGGCTTCCCAGAGTTGCAATGTCAGCTCAACACAAAATGTTGATTAAATAGCAAACCGATCCAGCCTATGTCTTTCCCGACGAGGCTGTAAAGTCCACATGATGGATAGAAAAAACATCAGCCTGAAGAGCGTAATTGAGAATAGATGAATTGAGCCAGGTTTTCTGTGAAGAAGACTGTACAGCAGTCGTACAGTTCACGCTGGAAGCTGAGCCGTGATGTGAATGCGTCCATCTTGTACTCCAGAGATTGTACATTTGGCAGGAGTAAGGGAGAAAAGGGGTTGTTGAAACCGAGTGGTCTCAGTCATACCAGTAGGCCGGCACATTTATCCCGGTTCTTCGCAGGCTTTTGAGCGGCACAGTGGTTAACATTGCTGCATCACAGCGCCAGAGACCCAGATTCAAATCCCGCCTCAGGCGACTGACTGTGTGGAGTTTGCATATTCTCCCCGTGTCTGCGTGGGTTTCCTGCGGGTGATCCGGTTTCCTCCCACAGTCCAAAAATGTGCAGGTTAGGGAATTTGGCCATGGTCAATTGCACGTAGTGTTTGGAGAAGGTCTAAATGTCGGGGACTGTGTCTGGGTGGGTTGCGCTTTGGCGGGTTGGTGTGGATTTGTTGGGCCGAAGGGCCTGTTTCCACACTGTAAGTAATCTAATTTGGAACAGCATCATTAAGTTTTTGACATTTGAATGCTGTGGTGATTTGTTGGAGTGGATTGAGACTGCTTCCAGTTAAGTAATCCCGCGAAGCACCCTTTGGAACAGGTACGTTGCAGTTCACTGAATATTTGCAGAGGGTCTGCTGAGGATACAGTGTAACAGGTAATTTACTGTGTGTATTTTTACGGGAGGGAATTTTCTTAGGACCCAGTGGAGATGCTAGGATTCTGCGTATGTTCCGAATTGTCCAGTTCGTTCCTTGTTTCAGTTGCTGCCGAATTGCGGCTCCAGGTTCAGCCACGAGTTTTGCAGAAGTGTTTTGGCTGCTGTCCAGGTAAGTTCTGACACACTTAATGTCAGGCTGTGGTCTTATAGAGTCTGCACCGTCTTCTGTCGGTTCTCATTCCTGGGCAGGTCTTTCAGGTCCCTCCGTTTTCTGGGAAGCCCAAATTACCACACGAGATGGGGTAGATATTAAACGAGTATTTCACAGCAGCATTTAGTGTGAAGTCGGAAACGAAAGGAAATAGATCTTGAGCCCTTGAAAAGTGTGCACAGGACCAAAGAGCAGTCGCAGGAAGTGGTGGAACGTAGAAACATGGATAAAACCCTTAGCACTGATCAGGTATATTGTCGAACTTGTAGAAAGCTAGGGAAGTGATTGTCGGGCCCCTTGCTGTGACATCTGTATCACAGATCGTCACAGGAAAATTAGTGCAAGACTGGAGAGTGGCTAATTTTGAAATATTATTTAAGAAAGCTGGTAAGTAAAAAAGAGTTTTATCTGTACGCCAATGAACCTGACATCGGCGGTCGACATGTTGCTGGGTGTGTTTCTGAGGGACAGACTTCACATATATTTGGAAAGATAAGGACTGATTTGAGATCGTAAACATGGTTTTGTGCATTGGAAATAGTGTGTCACTAAATTGATGGAGAGTTTTGAAGAAGTGATGAAGGAAAGTGCTCAAGGCACTGCATTGGGGTTGGCTATATGGTCTTCGGTAAGGTGTTTCTCAACATGGTAAACTGGTGAGCAAGTTTAGAGAACAAAAAACAAAGAAAATTAAAGCACAGGAACAGGCCATTCTGCACTGAAACCATGCAACGATCCAGATCCTCTACATAAATCTATCTCCCATTTTCGAAGAATCTATATCCCGCTGTTCCTTACCCAATCATGTATCTGTTTAGATACATTTTGAACGATGCATTAATGCCTGGATCTACCAACTCTGCTGGCAACACATTTCACATACTCAACATGATGTGCATGAAGAACTGTCCACGCATATTTCCCTTAAATTTCTCTTTTACCCTAGTTAATGAGCTCCACATTCTGGGAAAAAAACGCTTCTTACTTTCAACCCTGTCTATACTGATCATGATTATCGAACTCAGTCATGTCCCCCCTACACCCCACCCCACATATTTCGTCTTTCTAATGAAAATAATCCTAATTTGCACGAACTCTTGCAATTGTAGCGCATTTCTGAAAAGGCCACATCCTGATAAAATTCCTCTGCATCCTCTCCAAAGCAAGCACATACGTTCATAATATCGAGAGCGTAACTGTACATTACTATACATTCCTGTACAACTGTACCATGACCTGTCAACTCGTCTAATCAGCACACTGTCAAATGAAGTAAAGCATGCCATATCCCTTCTTGACCACTCTATCGATGTGCTTTGCCATTTTAAGTGTACAATGGAATGAATACCCAGATCCTTCCGTACATCGGTTTTCAACATGGCTTTTCCATTTACCGCATAATTCGCTCGAGAATTGGATGTTCCAACGCGATTCACATCGCAATTGCTCGGATTGAACTCCATCTACCATTTCTCTGCCCAACTCTCCAATTTCTCTCTCTTCTGCTCCATTATCTGATAGTACCCTTCACTGTCTGATATTCTACCAATCAAATTTTCTAATTAGAGCACCAATACCTTCCTTCAGATCATTTATTTGTATCACAAACAACAGTGGACCCAACACGGATCCCGATGGAATACCACTGTTCACAGGTCTCCATTTTGAGACACTTCCTTCCATTCCTACACTCGGTCTCCAGTTGCCCAGCCAGTTTACTAACCATCTAGCTCGTACACCATGGACCACATGCACCTTTAAATTTTCCATCAGACTACCTTGTGGTACTTATCAAACGCCTTACTGAAGTGCATAACATCTACACCCATTCCCTCATCAATCAACGTTGTCACTTCCTCAAACTTTTCTGTTAATCGGTACGACATGAACTTTAGTGCACAAAACCATGCTGCTTATCCCCGATAAGCCTTTTTTTTTTTACCAAACGTAAGTGGTTCCTATACGTCAGTAGTTTGTGCAGCAGTTTCCCCACCCTTGATATCAGGGTCACTAGTCTATAATTACCCAGATAGTCCCTGCTACCATTCTTAATCAACATCAGCAGGTGTACAGTCCATGTGTTCAAAAATGCTGCAATTTTTCCTATTTAC
>NW_025189032.1:0-3195 GCF_004010195.1 Chiloscyllium plagiosum | reverse complement strand
CCAGACACTGGTTTGTATGGCAAACAAAGGTTTGGCAATTTATTAACAAAGGGGCAATGTTAACAGAGTAAATATAAATAGCAAAGTAATCCACTTGGTCTACATTTTAAACCCCAATAGCTTTGTTTTCAGTCTCATTCACACAGTAGACAGACAAATTAACACAGTTCAGGGATACATTAAAGAATGTGAGAAAACTGGCCAGATTATTTCAGTGGTTCACTGGATGGTTCATGGGCATGGATGATGGTTTCTTGCTTGACTTTTTGAAGATGTGGATCAGACTCTCCTTTACAGTTCACTCAGATAAAGACAGTCATATTTATAACTTTGTTTTCTGTTCTCTGAGTTCAAAAGAGCTGATTAAGGAAGTTAGGCAGGAAGATTTCAAACCTTTGCCCAACAGCGCCAATAGCCAGATTAACAGAAACACAGTCCAAACCCCAACCCAACGTGTGACCACGCCCTGACAGACTGACTGTCTCCTCCATGATATCCCAGTTACCATTCAACACCTGCACTCTGCCTGAGATAAGGTCTTTTCCAGACTTGCTGGAACCAATTCCTGGAGAGTGACCTCATCAATAACCAACTTCTGTTATCTGTTTCATAAAGATGGCAGTTAGGGGCTCTCCCTTCATTGTACAAGATAATGTGAAAGTAGAGTGATTGTCTAGAATGTGAAACCAATTAATTACGTTAACAACTTAAAGGAAGGTGATAAAAGACTAAAAGACAACAGGGATGATTCAGTGCCAATGGAGGGAGGTTTTGCTTTCTGTTGTCTGTGTGTCAGACACTTGGTGAAGCAATGCATCTTGGGAAATGTGCTTCATCTCACTTTAGGGGGGAGACATGTAAAGATACTTTTACTTTTATTATTGTCTGTGGACCAAAAATGGGGCAAAACGTTGCTCTATAAACAAGAAAACTGTAGTAAATTCTGCTCAGTGTTAAAATGATTAGTGGAGCATATTGACAGTTTTATATACATTGTTGTCTTTTGGGGCAGCAAGAGAGTGTCTCAAAAACCTTTTGTGTGTGAGAGAGAGTCTGTGTGTTTCTGTGTGCGTGTGTGTGAGAGAGACTGAGCATGTGCATGTGTGTGTGCGCATCTGTCTGCGTAAGACAGACAGAAAGTGTGTGCGTGCACGAATCTGTGTACGTTTGTGCTTGTGTGTGAGGGAGAGGGTATGTTCAGGGCAAGACACCATTTGATTGGTTTTTAATCAGCACCAGTTGTGTGTTCAGGAGAGCTCAGCACAGTGACAATCTCTTGTTTGTTTCCTGGGCAGGTCAGTGCAGCCAAGTGTGTGGAGAATACAGGAAATTGGATATTTGTGCACAATTGGGCAATGTGGTGCTTTCATCAAATGTTCATGTTCTTGAGAACTTGGTGAATAGTGGGGCTGGATTTCCAGTGCACTTCAGTTAGACCACAGCGAGAGTATTGTGTGCAGGTCTGGAATCCACATGATAGGAGGGGTGTGTTTACACTGGAGAGGGTACAGAGGGAGATTTACCAGCGTGTTGTCTGGGCTGGACAGAGTTTCAGTTCTGTGGAGAAATTGGACAGAGTGGGTTTCTTTCCTTGGAGCAGAGGTGACTGAGAGGAGATATGATTAAGATGTGTAACTGTATGAGGGACACAGACATAAGAGACAGGAAGAGGCTTTCCCCATTGATTGGAGGCATGGATAACCAGGGAGATAGATTTGAGATGGGGGCAGGTTGTTCAGATGGGATGTGAGGGAAATGCTCTCACATAGAAGTGGGAAAGTGGAACTAACTACCTGTGAGGGTGGGAGAGGCAGAGACCCTTCTAACATTGAAGAAGTATTTAGATGTGCACTTACAATGGCGAGATGTTCCAGGATATCGAGCAAGTGCTAGAAAATGGCATTAGAATAGTTAGGTGGTTGCTTTTGACCAGTGTAGACTCGATGTGCTGTGCTGTTGAGATGATGACTGCCCCATAGAATCAAAAATGTTACTGCCCAATCTCCTAATTACTTTAGCCCCTTCATTTCTGCCTCTCACTGCAATTTCTTCCAGCCTCACGATGCTGTAATGTTCTTGGCCACTTCTGGCCTTTGCAGACCTGTTCCTCCAATTCTGCCACCCTACCCACCTACTTTTATGTTTTACTCAGTCACAGGATATGGGTGTCACTATCTGGGACAGCATTTATTGTTCATCATACCTGAGGATGGGCAACAGACTGCATAGAGTGTGCTTCTATCTCTCTCTCTCTCTCTCCATCTGTCCTTTCTGTGCAGGGAACTAAACCAAGATAACTGAGTAGCTGACAGCTCTCCCTCACCTCTCCTCTGCTCGCCCTGAAAACCCCCTGTTGAAAGGGACAATTGAACCCCACTTTCAGAGACCCAGAAAGGGTGAATTCTGAAGCCCACTGGTGTGGCATGTCATTCAGTCAGATGGTGCTGCTCAATTTTCCTCATTCACCCTTTGTCTGTTTGTGCAAGAGAATTGTGCCCGTGCTAACAATGCATGATCCAATTCATTCCCAGCATGGTTCGTGATTGGGGGTAGGGTTTCCGAATCCCCACTCTACCTGATTGATGTATTTTATTATGTTAGCCCTTCAGTACACTTGGCTCAAATGTTAAGATTCCATGCTCCACCCACACAACCGTTCCTGTTTCCTCCTTTCCACACACATAATTCCATCCTTTACCTCCTCCTGTCATTCAGCTGAATCCACACTGTACATCCTCCAAAGGCCAGTACCGTCTTCCTGAGGAGCGGTCCCGCACACAGTGATGAACTTACACAGATCAAGTATAACCATGGGCTTATCACACTGAAGCCTAACTTTCCCTTTCCATTCCCTTTCCATTCCAAACACCCATTGAGAAAGGCTGGCACTGCTTTGACCATCTTGAATGTTTCTCTGCTTCCTCACCCTGATTGTCACACACAGTCAGATGTATCTGCTTTCTTGGTGCAACATTGAAGCTCTCGTTCTGTCGGAACTACCAGAACCGACCTTTCTGTAACACAAGGCATTTCTACCATTAGTGGGCGGCACGGTGGCACAGTGGTTAGCACTGCTGCCTCACAGCGCCAGAGACCCGGGTTCAATTCCCGCCTCAGGCGACTGACTGTGTAGAGTTTGCATGTTCTACCCGTGTCTGCGTGGGTTTCCATGGGTGCTCCGGTTTCCTCCCACAG
>NW_025189031.1:0-3195 GCF_004010195.1 Chiloscyllium plagiosum | reverse complement strand
AATCCCTCTGCACCATCTTCAGCCAGAAGTGTTGAGTCGATAGTCACCTCATCCTCACTATGATACCCTCAGAATCGCAGATGCCCGTCTTCAACCAATTCAATTCACTGCACGTGATATGAAGCAACAGCTGGACACTGGAGATACGACAAAGGCATTTGGCCCTGACATCATTCCTACAATAGGACTGAGGTCTTTTGTTACAAAACAAGCCTAAGGAAGCTGTTTCATTCCAGCTCCAACTCTGAAAACTCCCTGGCAATGTGGGTAATTAGCAACTGCAGTCCTCACTTTCTCCTAATGTGGGTAATTACTCAACTATGTCCCTTCCCCTAAGAAGGGAATAATTACAATCGGACCAATTACCACGCCCTCAGTCCCATCACGATAATCAAATTGGTTGGGGTAATTTTTGATAGAGCTGTCATACAGCACAGAAATAATCGGTTCAGTGTGGTTTCCGATAGGCCTCCATGTGGAGATGGTGCTGTTGTGGAATTGAAATTGGATTGCTAATCCAGACTAGGATAATTCTCTGGCAACTGGTGCAAGTTAAAAACAATTAATAAAATATCGCGATCTAATACCTGGTGTCAGTAATAGTGATCGTATATTCGATGTCGATTATAGATGTTGATTTCCTTTTCAGCGTACTTTCAGGACGTGAATCCCCTGTGCTTTCCTGTCTGGCCTAAAAGTGACTCCAGACATGTGCTACACTCTTCAATGGTCTCTTAAACGGGCAGGCAAAGCATTCAATTGTATCAAACTGCTCCGAGGTCTTAAATGATAAACCCGGAGAGAACACCCCGCACCAGCCTCGTTATCAGAAAAGGGAACGGGAAGCACAATCCTGTCGACCCTGCAGAGACCTCCTTCCTAACAGCTGAGAGCTTGTGACAACATTTACAGAGCTTTCCCATACACTGCACAGAAGCATCGGGAAAGAAATACGTCATACAACTCATTGAGCATTCCCTATTCTAGTTAATGGCCGAATATCTCCTCAACGCAGTTTTACCCATACAATATTCATGTTTAAACATTGTGAAACATAAAATGAGAACTGCTGTAGTCCATTCAGCCCATCGGTTTTGCGCCTCTATTCTATGTACAGGCAGTTCACTGATAACGCGTGTTGATTAAATACATTTCGGCTGCAATGCAATTCATGAACCTTTTTCTATAAAGTGAACCTGGCGTTCACTGTGACGCGATTCCTTGTCAGGCACCAGTTGAACAGCAAATCCTGCCTCAGAAACCCTCTGTCTACCAAAGGTACAATCAATGTGTTCAGCAAAAACAGGAATGCAATCGACTCTGCAGGCCTTGAAACTGAGCCTGAAACTGGAAATTGTAGTCTATATTTCGAAAGAACTTTATTTCAAACTGTGGGGATAATCTTGGAGAGAACTGGAATTCGGCTTCGGCATCACGTGGTCAGTCAGACCACGCACGCTTTCTGGTGAAGATTGTGGTAAAAGGTACGGTGCACCAGTGAGTGACTGTAGTATGAAAGCGTGACATTTACAGCACTGTTACATTACAACATGTAATTTAAAGATTTATTTAGACTGTCCTATTGTGTGTTAGACCAAATTTAATTTTGGGCTTTTACTGATATTTTTGGGGGTTCTCCACTTACCCTCTTTTTTCCATAGACCCCATTATTAATATTGCACGATTTTGTACACCACAGTGTTGCACAGGAACACAGTTATTGCGTTATTGGAGAACAACCTGAAATGACAGCTGATTTTCTATCTTCACACCATACTCCTGCTCTCTCCATATCCCTTTAATTTCCAGAAATCCTTGACTTCCACAGCCTGGGAGAGAGTACCCCTGGTTCGCCAGTCTCCGAGTGCAGGCATTTATTCTCATCTCAATGCAAAGTGGCCAGTCTGTACCTAATATTGTGGCCCCTTGTTTTCGACGTCCCAGCCAAGTGAATTACCATCCCTGCTTCTAATCTGTCTCGCCCTGTCAGAGTGTTATATATTTCACTGAGATTTCCACTCATTTTCCAAAACCCCATTGAATACAGGTCCAGTTGCCCCAAACTCTGCTCCCACAACAAGTCTGTCATCACAGCGATCAGTCTGCTCATCCTTTGCTGCTCTCCCTCAATGTCGGGTTTGTCATCTGTTAGGAAAAGAGACCAAGACTGCACAAAATGCTGCACAATGTTCGAGATGGGGTCTCACCAAGGCCCTGCACAGCTGCAGTAAGATACATTTACTCCTGTACTCAAATCCCCCTGAAATGAAGGTGAATACAGCATTTATCTTCCTTCCTGCTTTCTGCTCCTGCAATATTGCTTTAAGTGATTGGTGTACAGGTAGATAAAGATTCCTTTCAAAGTTACAATTCCCCACGTGCTGGGTCTACATACAATGGTCAGCGTGCCAATGCCATTCCCAGTGTTTACTTCTGGCTTCAGAACTCACTGCCACACATGGAATCGGAGGGCTACGCAGAAATAAACAAAATGCAGTTTATGTTCATTTATAGTGCAACATTTTTCAACCACTCCTTTTTCAAATGAGAGGCTGCCAGTCCATTGTTCCCATCAAAGTACACAACATCTCATCTCCCCCATTACTCTCCACCTTCCACATATTTGCCCAGTTACTCCACTTGTCTCAATCACCTTGGAGTCTTTTTTACATCCTCCTCGTCCACTCACAGGCTGACATCGTTTAGTGCTGTCAGCAGACTTGGGAATATTGCATTTGCGCCCCTCACCCAAAGATATGATGTGTATTGGGAATAGCTGGAGCCCAAGACACGATCCTTACAATATCCTCCAAGCCACCCTTTTAAAATTAAACAATGTTTTATTCCTACTCACTGTTTCCTGCCAGTTCTCCCATTCTAAATCTATGACCATATATTAGCCCGAGTCCCATAGGATTCGAATTTGCACAATAGGCTTGGGGCTTTATCAAAAATCTTTCTGAGATTCCACTCGCATGGCATTGATACTTCCTACATAATTTTACTAAAAGGCACTTTCTCAAATATGATTCCCATTTCATAAATCTCTGTTGACTTTGTCTATGCGCATTAATTTCAGTCCAATACTTTCTCTCAACTGTTTAGTTGCTATTTGCATTCTATTCCCTTTTTCTCACAAGACTAAAGTTCCCTAGTATTGCGAGGAAGTTTTCTTTTTCGTTTTGTTTTCTTCTG
>NW_025189030.1:0-3195 GCF_004010195.1 Chiloscyllium plagiosum | reverse complement strand
TTTCTTTGCTCTGACTGAATTTCTGATATTTAGTAGTGAACTTGGGGAACTTAGTTGAGATCTGGCTGTTACAAAAAGAAAATTAATCTTCAATCATTTGAGTCATAATCTTTGCATCTCATGACCCTCAAATAGAAAAAATGATGAACATTTTTCAACCCAAAACCACTCCTGCTCCCTAAAGGCAGGTGCTGAATTTGGTGTACCTATGAAAAGTCCAAACAGACCATGATCAAAGTCTTTGATGTCCACTGCAGAGGCTTTTGAGTAACCATGTGATGTCCATGCACTTGGACAAAGCCCTTTATGACCACTCGACACTCCCTGCGTCTTTTCAACAAAGATAGTTGTCCATACCCAGATACGCTGTCTATTCAGGTGGGTCAACTGTGCCCATTAGTGGCATCTCTCCTAAGAAAGTTGTATCTGCAACATTAGCAGTTGTTTCCGATTTGAATCTTAGCCTTATCTTTCCATCTAAACCAGAGTTTACTCCATGGAAACCACATATTCATCTAGAATCATAAAATCCCTACCACATGGAAACAGGCCTTTCGGCTGAACAAATCCACTGACTAATGCATTTAGCCTATATGCTATGGGCAATTTAGCTTGGCCAATCCACCCTAACCTGCACATCTTTGAATTTTGGGAGGAAACCAGAGCACATGGAGGAAACCCATGCAGATACGGTGAAAATGTGGAAACATCACACAGACAGTTGCCTGAGGCTAGAATCAAACCTGGGTCCCTGGTGTTGTGAGACAGCAGTGCTAACCACAGAGCTACCGTGCTGCCCAATATGCAAACTCCCACAAAGAGTCACCCAAGAGTGAAATTGAACCTGGGTGCCTGGTGCGGTGAGGCAGCAGCACTGACTACTGAGCCACCGTGCTATAATACCAATGCAAGGCCAGAGAGAGAGACTAAAGTTATTTTTAGGTAGTGAGTTGTTACAATTGGGAATGCACTGTCAAGACAGGATAATGGAAGCAGATGCCTTGAAAACGTTAAAGAGGGATTTGGAGACAGAATGACAGGAAGTAAATGGCAGCGTTATTGGAAAAACCAATAGGAGTGGGACTAATTTGAAAACGCTAGCAAAAACAAAATAGGCTAAATGGTCCCCCATTGTGTCTGAATCAAAGAGGTGGAAAACATCTGAGTCACAACACTTCATACAGATTCAAATAGTCCTCACCCAGACTGAAAGTCGACCAGAAAAGGATCATTGAACAAACAGCACAGATGGGCAGGAAAAGACCAGCTGCTCCATCGAGCCTGTCCCCGACCCCACTGCAGCCAATGGGGGACCAGTCTGTGGGTGGCACTGGGTACAGTCACGGTCACTCCCTCTCAGTCTCACATGTCCATTTCTCTGTCCAATGGCTGGTCTATAAATTCCCTCCAGGTAATTGAATTTGTTTAGGGTACTGTATCAGCTTCACAGCTCCTCTCGAGTAACAAACCTGACCAGGTTCTGAAAAGCTGTTCAGAAGAAAGTAAGAAATATTTTGAGAGTATTAAACTTCCAGAGATTTTCAGACTTGAAGAGTGTCAATGGGATCAAAATCATCAAGCCTATTCCATCAAACGCTTTCTATTTTCTCAATCTCTGATTGGCTTGGGGTCTCGGTTCCACCCCCACAGACCTCTCTCCTCTGTTCATTGGTGTCCGGATAGATGAAGATTCCTGATTGGCTATCAGGGATTGTCAATCATCATCATTAACATCATTCCCTGGTTGGGTGCAGGGTGGCCCTGGAGGATAAATACAAGAGCTTGTGGGAGAGAGGCTCAGTTCTAGAGTTGTCTAGGTGATAGTAAACAGGAATAGTGAAGATGGCCTCCCAAGTGTGTCAGAACTACCACAAGGACTGTGAGGATGCTGTTAACAAGCAGATCAACCTGGAGCTCTGTTCCTCCTATGTTTACCTCTCCATGGTGAGGCTTGTGTTCCTTGGCTGTGTTCTTAATAGGTTTGATTTTTCTCCAATTTGAAGTTCCTTTAAGCTGTTTCTTGTTATTTTGGGGGAGTGATAATTAGTGAGGTACTTCAGACTGCAGGTTAATTATATGCTGACTTGTTCCCTGTAGTAAAAATTCATTAAGATTTATGATAGAACTAACTTAAGGGAGAGCCCTTGTGGTGCAGTGATAGTCTCTGTGTCTGTGTCTGAACTGTGAGGCCTGGGGGGAAAATTCCAGTTTGATTAGAAAATGTCTTTTGTGGTGTAATATAACAATTCATTAAGATTTATGATAGAACTAACTTAAGGGAGAGCCCTTGTGGTGCAGTGATAGTGTCTGTGTCTGAGCTGTGAGGCCTGGGGGGAAAATTCCAGTTTGATTAGAAAATGTCTCTTGTAGTGTAATAGTACTGTCCCTACATATGGGCTTGCTGGCCTCCATTTGAATCCTCTCATCCCAGAAATGATGTTTAAATAAGCTGATGAGAATCGCTTGTGAATAGTCTTTCTCTATGCTGAAATATTGGTCAGTCTGTTTGGCAAGGTTCAGTTTTGAGACTGCCTTAGGGTGACTACCTGGTTAAACTCCTGTGGTAGTGTTACTACCTCTGAGCCAGGAGGTCTGGGTGCAAATGTTACCTGCTCCAGAGATGGTGTCATAACACTACTGAACAGGTTAACTTGCAGTTATCTAAATCAAGGTCTGTAGGCCATAGTGAGACCCATCAAGGGATAATTTTAAGGGTTCTTAATGCACTAGCAATATTCCAACCTCCTAGACCAAGTTGTCTGGCCTCAAATCCTAATTGTCTCAGGCATGTGTCATCGCATCTCTACTGTTTTTACATCAGAAAACACCTGAACTGAATTGCCATGGGTTGGTAATGGAGCAGAAACCAGTCTGATGCTGAACAAAAATTGGATTGTTGTTCATGTGATCTCTTGAGGTTCTCCTGGGTTTCCTTGTCATGACTTTTGAAGGTGATACCTTGTTCACTGAAAGCTCTTTGCTTCTACTTAACCATAAATCTAAAATAAGTGGATTAAGCTCTAACCAACTTCTTAGATTTTGTGGTGTCTCTATTTGGCAAAATGCCTTGTGGTTGCTGAAGAACTCTCTGAAAATGCAGTGACCGTTGTAAGGTAGGACACTACTTGCGTCCAGCAGTGAGCTCACCCAGGTGAGATATTTGGGCCTAATTCTTGTGCAAGTTGAATGTTCTCT
>NW_025189029.1:0-3195 GCF_004010195.1 Chiloscyllium plagiosum | reverse complement strand
CTTGGAAGGGGAGTCGCGGGTAGATTGGATAGATAAGGTGGCGTTTGGTTTGCTTTCCTATATTGGTTAGAATATTGAGTTTTGGAGTTGGGAGGACATGTTACAGCTGTACGGGACACTGGTTAGGCCACTGTTGGAATATTGTGTGGAATTCCGATCTCCTTCTTATCGGAAATATGTTGTGAAAATTGAAAGGGTTCAGGAAAGATTTACAAGGATGTTGAGAGGGTTGGAGGATTTGAGGTATAGGGAGAGGCTGAACAGGCTGGGGTTGTTTTCCCTTGAGCGTTGGAGCCTGAGTGGTGACCTCATAGAGATGTACAAAATTATGAAGGGCATGCAGAGGATAAATGGATAAAGTCTTTTCCGTGGGGTCGGGGAGTCCAGAACTAAAGGGCATAGGTTTAGACTGAGAGGAGAAAGCTGTTGGGTGGCACGGTGGCACAGTGGTTAGCAATACAGCTTTACAAACGCCCGAGACTCGCGTTCAATTCCTGCCTCAGGCTGTGCCGAATTTGTGCATTCGCCCCATGTCTGTGTGGGTTTCCTCTCACAATCCAAAATGTGCAGGTTAGGTGAATTGGTCATGCTAAACATCCTGTAGTGTTAGGTTAAGGAGTAAATGTAGGAGAATGGGTCTCGGTGGTTTGTGGATCGGTGTGAACTTGTTTCCACACTTTAAGTAATTAAATTTAAACGTAAAAGAGACCTCAGGGGCAACTTTTTCACACAGATGGTGGTACGTGTACGGAATGCGCTGCCAGAGGATGTGGTGGAGGCTGGTATAATTGCAGCATTTAAAAGGCATTTGGATGGTTATACGAATAGGAAGGGTTTGGAGGGATATGGGCGGGGTGTGTGGCAGGTGGGACTAGATTGGGTTGGGATATCTGCTAGACATGGACGGATTGGACTGAAGAGTCTGTTTCCATGCTGTACATCCCTATTCCTCTATAACTCACACAGTGAGTTCGTAAATGCAATTAGTGTGAATGGTATTTGGAGGAATACGTGTAATTGAAAAGTTAAAGTTAGGTTGGAGTTTGTTTAAGGGAATCGGAATATAGAGGTAAAGACATCATGAAGCAGTTGCAAAGAGTGTTGGTGAGAGTGTACCTGAGGTATTGAGTGCAGTGTTGGTGACCTAATCTAAGAAAGATTATACTGATCACAGAGGACGTGCAATGGAAATTCACCAGATTAATTCCTCAGATGACAAGATTTTCTGATGGGGAGATTTTTCATGTGACCTCTCCAGTTTCAAAGCATGAGAGGTGATTGCAGTGAAATTTCAAAAATCTATGATACATGTGATGAGGTGCAAATAAATAGGATGTTTCTCTAGCTGTCTACCCTATATTTAAGGCAAATAATGACAGGGTAAGGGATATGCCATTTAAGACCGTAATAAAGAGGAAATTCTTCCCTCGGAGGGGACTGACTAACACGGGGGCATGGAAGCCTGTTGGCAGGGCAACATTAAGGAGAATCCCCAGATATTCTTCATGTATATCAAGTGGAACAGAATAACCAGGGAACATGTAGAGCCTATTAGTGACTTGCCAAGTTGCATTCCAACTCAACTTCATGGTAGAAGGGTGTATGTGTGACTGGAGCCCAATTTCCCCTGGTGTACCGCAGAGATCAGTGCTGTGTCCCTTATTATTTGTGGTATTCATAAGTGATGTGAATGTGAAGTGGGTAGGTGGAGTGTGATAAGTAATTTTGTGTTTGATACAAAGATTGGCCGGGTGTTTGGCAGTGAGGAGGAAGGTCTTATGTTACAGGAAGATACAGATGGAATGGTCAGATGGACAGAACAATGGCAGATGGAATGTAACCATGATAAATATGAGGTGATCCACTTTGGAAGACGGAACCAGACAGGGGAGTACTCAAAGAACGGCATCACACTAGGGTGCTCAGAGCGTGCTTCTCCACACATCCCTGAATGTGACTGGACATGATAATTGATGAGTTCAGCATGACTGTAGACAAAGCCTTTATTCATTGACCCAAAGATTATATGAGTTTTATATAGCACTTTGGTAAGGCCAAATGAAAGGATGTGATTGTACTGGATGAGGTACAAAAGAGATTCACCAGGACGTTCCCTGGGATGGAACATATGAGCTGTGGAGAGAAGCTGTGTAAGCTCGAGTTATTTATTTTGGAGCAGAGGAAGTTTAGTGGGTAAGTAATTCAGGTTTAAGATTACAAGGGCATGGACAGGGTGAATAGATAACAGATGTTCTTTAAAGTCAAAGTGTCAGCTTCCTTACAGTCTGAAACGAGGGAATGGAGAATGGAGAACAGAGAAACATGACACAGCTACTTCACTTCTGTCTTCACAGAAAAATACATAAAGAAAGCCTTCCCAGCAATAGAAGAAAACCTGAGTCTGATGAGAAAATGATGTAGAGTTAAATTTGTAAATAAACTAATTTGGAGTAATTATTGGAGGTGAAAATAATGGGCATAGGAAAAAAATCAACACACATTGATGAAATGGGAAACATATTTGAGAAACTGACTGGTAGATTAATTACAGAAAAAAAAAACAAAAGAGGCACTGAACTTGGATTTTCAGCAAGAATTTTAATAGAGTCCCAAGCCTCGTGTGCAAAGTAAAAGCACATCGGATCGGGGGTAATATATGAACATCGTGTTAAAATAGGAGTGTTGACAGGAAACAATGAGTATCAATAAATGGATGGTTTTCAGTTTGGAAGGCTCTTGAGGCATCGCAATGATTGGTGCTGGGGCCCAGATATTCAGAATGCATCTCAAACATCTCGTTGAAGGAATCAAATGCAAAGTTTCCAAGTCTGCTGACGGAACTTGGATTTTGAAAAGTGAGGAGGATGTGAAAAATAACTTCAAGGTGATTGAAACAAATGGAGTGAATGAGTAAATATGAGGCAGATGAAGAGCAGTGTGGATAGATGTGATGTTGTCTACGTTGTTGGGAAACACTAAAATTTCAGCCAACCATTGGAAAAGGTCGTTGTTGAGAAATGTCGATCTATGAATGGAACTGCACTTTTCTTCTGTTCCTGTTTGGACAGACATCTGAGTTCCAGGGCAGTGAGTTCTGAAGACAGAAGCCAATACAGGGAATACATTGGTACACAGACCAGTTTACACAGACCCACCAAGTCGGGACCTGTAACAATGAAAAGGATCTGGGGTCTC
>NW_025189028.1:0-3195 GCF_004010195.1 Chiloscyllium plagiosum | reverse complement strand
CAAACTTCATGGTGCAACTAAAGCAGAGAAGAATGCTCCACAAATGCTTCCCAAATTGATGGTGTCAAAGAACTTTGTGAGGTTCAAGAAGACCATATACAGCGGTGAAAACCATATCCATTGTGTGCTTCTATGGCTGAAAGCAACACTGCAATTCTGGAAGGAGTTCATCAGGCACAGGCAGGAGACAGCTGAAAAGGACCTTGGCGATGAGTTTTCCAATGGCTGACATCAGGGATAATTCCCTGTAGTTACCACAGTCTGACATGTTGCCTTTTTGAAAATACTCATGACTTTGGTATCTGAGAGCACTCCTGTGATGCTCTCCTCCTTCCAGATCAGGCAGACAAGGGCATGCAGATGCACTGGGAGCTCAGTGCCTCCACACGTCAATGCCTCAGGGAGATGCCATTTGCATCTGCAGCCTTGTTATTAAGCTAGAGGACAGCCTTCTCTGTTTCGTCCAGGGGCTGGGTGTTGCTGAGTTGCTTGTGTGTAATATGCTGAGGGATGCAATTCAAGAATTTACACATGCACAATACATGACACTGACCTAGCCTCCATAGAGGTGGCTCCTCAAGTGAATGAGACCCTTGACACACCTGCCAGTATGGACTCCCTAACTGGGTCAGGTGAATAGCCGCAACCTAGGAATTATATTCAATGAGGTTCATGTGCTGACCGCATTCCAATCATTACCTACTCGCCCCACCCCTCTCTAGGTCCTGGGATACAGGCCCATTTTTATCCTGAAGCATTGCCTGAGGCATTTTACCACGGGCTCCACTTGCTTGGACTTTGGCTTCAATACTGCAGGCATTTGCTGGACTGTGGGTCACCTCTTGCCTCTCAGAAGAAATATATCTTCTTCTGCAGTTGGTAACTGTGACAAGGCTGCAACATCTGTGATGTCCGTCTCACCCTCAAATGTTTCTCTATACTGGGAGGATGGGGAGAGCCCACAGCCTTGTCAGATGTTCTGAGGGGCTGGATATGCTTTGTTCCTAGCTACTTGCAATGTTACAATGATCATGTGACCCTCACATTTGCTCAGGACCGCCTCTCCAACCGAATAGCCCCTCTTATCAATGCAGCAGGGCTATTCCCATAGTTTCAACAGCAGACTTTGCCCCATAAGGTAAACTGCCTCTTGTGCCAAGGGGAGTTTTGCAGCTGGCATTGGAGCTTCTGATGACATTTCATTCTCCCCACAAGTTCTGGGAAGATCAGATTTAACCTGGTGTAGAGACTTCCCCACATGAGTAATTCTGATTGAGTTGTCCCTGCAGTTGTGTGAGCACTATTTCTATAACCAAACAGAAACTGGTACAGTTTGGTATCCAGTGCAGTTGCTTTCTTAACATTTCCTTCAATGTTCTTTCTGCCAGACTATCAGATAATGGATGGAACTATCATGACAAGCAGGAATGGGTCGTTGTCAAAGCTGTTTGTCATTATGATGACTTACATGACGTTGTGGACCAGGCGAAGGATGGTGACAAACTTCATGGTGCAACTAAAGCAGAGAAGAACGCTCCACAAATGCTTCCCAAATTGATGGTGTCAAAGAACTTTGTGAGGTCCAAGAAGACCATATACAGCGGTGAAAACCATATCCATTGTGTGCTTCTATGGCTGAAAGCAACACTGCAATTCTGGAAGGAGTTCATCAGGCACAGGCAGGAGACAGCTGAAAAGGACCTTGGCGATGAGTTTTCCAATGGCTGACATCACAGAATCGTCCAGTGGTGCCACCTGCCATGGTGTATCCACCATTGGGAGTTGGCTTTAGGCATTAACCACTTCACTGCCCGGATGGTGTTCCAAGTAGTAATTACATGCACTCAGAATAAGAGCTTACTGCTGAATTTCAAATGAAGCTAGAAATAGGATGGCCGTGTCCTCTTCAGGTACCCCTAACAAAGGTTTATGGGGAATTACTATTTCACATTTATGTTCAAAAAGGTTGAACCTTACCACACAAAAGATTACCATCAAACTTTCATTCTCTTTCTGGACGTATAATAATTTGGCATCAACCAAAGTCTGGCAAGCATATAGTCTTGGGCACTCTTCTCTGTTGAGCCATCGGTGAGCTAACAGTAACCAGATACCGTATGGGGAGGCTGCTCATGTCAGCGCCACATCTCACTGGAGGGTATTCTGTGCCAAGACATTAAACGATGATAGCTTCTTTTTTCACTTCCCAAAAGGTTACTTCTTGGCGACGTAACAATTTGCAAAGCTGACCTTTTCTGATTAGCAAATCTAAGCTGCCAAGATGGAGGCCAGGTCATTAAACAATTTTCTGCAATAACTCACCGACCCAGGGAAAGACCAAAACTCTGATACAGATGTGAGATCCAAGGTTGTCCACAGTTTATCTTCGAATGCATGTAATCCAGTCTTGTTACTGCCACAGCTCAAAGAGGTCACTTGGAGACATTGAGATGTACAGCTTGGAAACAGACCTTTCGGTCCAACCCAACCATGCCGACCAGATATCCAAACCCAATCTAGTCCCACCAGCCGGCATCCAGCCCATATCCCTCCAAACCCTTCCTATTCATATACCCATCCAAATGCCTCTTAAATGTTGCAATTGTACCAGCCTCCATCATTTCCTCTGGCAGCTCATTCCATACACGTACCACCCTCTGTGTGAAAAAGCTGCCCTGAGGTCTCTTTTATATTTTCCCGACTCACCCTAAACCTATGCCCTCTAGTTCTGGACTCCCCGACCCCAGGGAAAAGACTTTGTCTATTTACCCTATCCATGCCCGTCATAGTTTTAGATTAGATAAGATTACTTAGTGTGGAAACAGACCCTTTGGCCCAACAAGTCCACACCAACCCTGTGAAGAGCAACCCACCCAGACCCATTCCCCTACATTTACTTCTTCACCTGACACTACAGGCAATTTAGCATGGCCAATTCACCTAACCTACACATCTTTGGACTGTGGGAGGAAACCGGAGCACCGGAGGAAACCCACGCAGCCACGGGGAGAACTTGCAAACTCCACATAGACAGTTGCCCGAGGCGGGAATTGAACCCGGGTCTCTGGAGCTGTGAGGATTTGTAAACCTCTATAAGGGCACCCCCCAGCCTCTGATGCTCAAGGGAAAACAGCCATGGAACACACATATTTTATCCTTCCGAAGGTCTTGGAGAAAAATTAAATATTCTTTGTT
>NW_025189027.1:0-3194 GCF_004010195.1 Chiloscyllium plagiosum | reverse complement strand
TCCCCAGGACACCACCTGTAAATACTTACACACATCCGAGGAGCCTCCTGTGAATCCTGGCAAACTCCCCAAGATCCCCCTGGAAATAACAATACACTGCCTGGGACCCCCTCCCCGCTCAATAAATGCAGGCTCTCTCCCCGGGACCCCTCTGTAAATAGCGACACTATCTCAGGACGTAACCCCTGTAAATACTGACTCAACCCCAGGGACACCTCTTCTAAATACCGACACACTTGCACATCCCCCGGACTCCACTGCAAATAATGACACACTGCCTGAGAGCCCCTCTGTAAATACAGACACTCTACCCGGGACCCTTTTTAAATACCGACACTCTCCCAGGATACAACCGCTGTAAGTGCCGACTCAGCCCCAGGGTCGCCCCCCTGTAAATATCAACACAGTCCCCAGGACCAACCAGTCAATACTGACACGCTTCCCGGGACCCCCGTGTTAACACGGACACACTTCACAGGACCCACTTGAAACACGGGCACACCTTCTGTAAACCCCTATAAATGCCGACTATGTCCTCAGGACCCCACAATAAATGCAATCACGCTGCATGAAACCGTCCTTGAAATGCTGACTGATTCCCAAGCACCCCCTGGTAAATGCCAATACACTCCCTCGGATATCCTGTGTTTCCCAACACTCTCCCCAGGACCTCCCTGTAAATATTGACACACTCCCTGGTATCCTCCTGTTAATAGTGACACACTCTCTGGGACGCTCGCTGTTAATGCAGACAGTCTCCCTTGGACATCCCTTCAAATACCGACTCACTCCACAGCACTCCCCTGTAAACATGAGATTAGATTCCCCACAGTGTGGGAACAGGTCTTTCAGCCCAACAGGTCCACACCACTCCCCCAAAGAGAAACCCACCAAACCCATTCCACTACCCGATATTCATCCATGACTAACGCATCTAACTCTGTGGGCACTTCAGACTGGCCAATTCACCTGAGCTGCACAACCTTGGATTGTGGGAGGAAACCGGAGCACCCGGAGGACACTCACACAGACACAAGGAGAATGTGCAAACTCCACATAGACAGGCAGGAATCAAAAGGAAGGACCCTGGTGCTGTGAGGCAGCAGTGCTAACCACTGAGCCACCATGCCGCCCAATATTGACACACACTGGGATCCCCTCTAAATACTGACATGCTCCCCGGACACAACTGTAAATACCGTCACATTGCGCGGGAACTCCACTGTAAATACTTCACACTTCCCTGGGCCCCCCTGAAAATGCTGAAAACACCGCAGGAAATTCAGTGTGCACAATGATCACCATGGAACTACCGACAATCTCCCTGGGAACACACTGAGAATACCGCTGCACTCCCCTGGACCACCTACATAAATTTCGATAGTGTGCCCCTCAGCCCCACTGTAAATACTTACATTCCACACAGGGTCCACCTATAAATACCGCCATTCTCCTCAGAAACACCCTGTAAGTAATAACACACTGCATGCCAGTCCCTTGCTAATGCCGATACTCTCCCGGAGCATACCCCCCCTAAAAACTGATACACTCGCGAAAAGCCACACTCCCTGGGAACCCCTTCACTCTTCACAGAAACCCCCTGTAATTACCAGCAAACTCCCCGGGACACAGCGCTTACATGCCATCACGCTCTGCAGACACCCCGCATTCACTGACACTCTCCAGGACGCCCTGTAACTACAAAAACACTCACCAGGACACCCTGTATACACCGAAACGCTCGTCAGAACACACCTGTAAATATTGGCACACTTCCAAGCACCCTTCTGCAAATATTGATGGACTCCCCAGGAATCCCTGTTAAAATGTGATACACTCCCGTCCCACTCTGTCTCATCTTTTCTCTAAAAGACACCTCTCTCTGTCTCTCTCCTCCACCCTCCCCGTCCCTATTTCACTCTTAACCTCCCCACTTTCTGTCTCTCGAACACATTCACACACTCTCTCTCTATGACCTCCCACTCTCTCTCGCTCCATCATCCCAATCTTTCCCTACGCTCTCTCTCTACCCCTCTATCTTTACCCATCCCTCTCTCGCTGCACGCATCTCACACTCTCCCCTTTTCTCTTGCTGTACCCGTTCCATTATCTCTTCCCTCTTGCCAATCTCTCTCTCCACACCCTCCCACTCTGCCTCACTCTACACCCTCCCTCCGTTTCTCTCCCCATTCCCACTCTCTCATTGTCTCCCCACTCCAACTCTCACTCTGTCTGTACACTCCTCCCTCTCTCCCCACTTCCACCCTCTCTTTACGCGCTCCCTATCCTCTCTCTTCCCCACCAATCTCTCTCTCTACCCCCCTCACTCTCAATCTCTGTACACCCACCCACTCTCTCTTTGCCACGGCCTACTCTCGCTCTCTGAAACCTCCCTCTCTCTCTATCCCCTTCCACACTCTATATCCTCTCTCTCTATACCCCCGACTCTCTCTCTACACTGAAATATTTCCCATTCTCACTATCTCTTTCTCTACCTCGTCCCATTCTCTCTACTCTCCTCCAATTCTCTCGCTACCCTTCTCATAATCTGTCCCTCTCTACCCCCCCAGTCTCTCCACACCTACCATTCTCTCTCTCTCCATCTTCCCACTTTCTCTAAATCCCTCCTACATTCTCTCTACGAACCTCAAATTCTACCTAAGTAACCTATTCCCTCTGTACACCTCCCTACCCCTCTCCCTGCATCCCACTCTTTCTATCGGCCTCCCTCCCACACTCACTCTCCTCCCGCCTTCCCACTCTCTCTACCACACCAACTCTCTCTCTTTCTCTCTCTATCCCACTCCCTTTATGTCTCCCCACTCCCTTACTCTATCGTTTTCTCAATCTTCCCTGCTCCAATATTCTCTGTCTACCCCGTCTCTCTACCCCTTCTCCCTCTCTCTTTACCCCTTCCCACCCTGTCACTCCACCCCGTCCAATTCTCTCAGCCCTCTCCATCTTTCTCTCTGTCTCTCTAACCCGCTCCCTTTCTCCCTTTCTCCTACTCTCTGTCTCCCTCCCTTTCCATCTGACTGAATCTCGCATCTTCCCTCTCTATCTGACACAGTCTCTCGCTGGTCCTTCCCTCACCCTCTGCTCCAGAGAGGGGGGAGGAGTGGCTCCGGCGGTGTTGGGGGGTGGTAGAGAGGTTAAAGGGGCATGGTGGTTGGGAGGAGGGAGAAAATGGAGGA
>NW_025189026.1:1715-3194 GCF_004010195.1 Chiloscyllium plagiosum | reverse complement strand
AGTGTCTGAGAGTGTACGATAGGCCGGGTCAATAAAGGGTTTATTGTTGGAAATACAGTGCTTGAGAGTGTGGGATAGGCCGAATTAATCCAGGGGTTAGGGTCTGGAACACAATCCCTGAGAGAGTGGGACAGGCCGGATTAATCCGGGGATTAGTGTCTGGAACACAGTGCCTGAGAGTGTGGGATACGGCGGATAAATCCAGAGGTTAGGGTCTGGAACACAGTGCCTGAGAGTGTGGAATAGGCCCAATAAATCCAGAGGTTCGGGTCTGGAACGCTGTGCCTGAGAGTGTGGGATAGGTGTGAATAATCCAGGGGTTAGGGTCTGGAATACAGCGCCTGAGAGTGTGGGATAGGCCAGGTCAATCCATGGTTGGCTGTCTGGAATACATTGTCAGGGAGCGTGGCACAGGCTGGATTAATCCAGAGGTTAGGGTCTGGAACACAGTGCCTGAGAGTGTGGGATAGGCCGAATTAATCCAGTGGCTCGGTTCTGGAACACAGTGTACAATAGGCCGGATCAATCCAGGGTTTATTGTCGGTAATACAGTGTCTGAGAGTATGGTGGTGGTCGGTTTAATACAGGGGTTAGTGTCTGGAACACAGTGTCAGAGAGAGTAGGATAGGCCGGATTAATCCAGGGGTTAGGGTCTGGATCACAATGCCTGAGAGTGTGGGGTAGGCCAGGTCAATCCAGGTGTTAGTGTCTGGAATACAGTGCCTGAGAGTATGGGATAGGCCAGATCAATCCAGGGGTTAGGCTCTGGAACACACTGCCTGAGAGTGTGCGAGAGGCTGGATTTATCCAGGAGTTAGGGTCTGGAACACAGCATCTGAGAATGTGGTTTCGGCCAGATTAATCCACGTGTTAGGGTCTGGAACACAGTGTCTGAGAAAATGGGATAGGCCGGATTAATCCAGTGGCTCGGTACTGGAACACAGTGTCTGAGAGTGTACGATAGGCCGGGTCAATCGAGGGTTTATTGTCGGGAATACAGTGTCTGAGAGTATGGTGGTGGTCGGTTTAATACAGGGGTTAGTGTCTGGAACACAGTGTCTGATATTGTGGTATAGGCCGGAATAATCCAGGGGTTAGGATCTGGAACATAGTGTCTGAGAGTGTGCGGGCGGCCGAATTAATTCAGGTGTTAGGGTTTGGAACAGAGTGCCTTAAAGATTGGGATAGGCCGGATTAATCCAGGGGTTAGTGTCTGGACAACAGTGCCTGAGAATGTTTGATAGACCGGATTCATCCAGGGATTATGCCTGGAACACAGTGCCTGAAAGTGTGGGGAGGCCGGATTAATCCAGGCTTAGGACTGGAACACAGTGCCTGCGAGTGTGGGATAGGCCAGATTAATCCAGGGGTTAGGGTCTGGAACACAGTGTCTGAGACTGTGGGATATGCCGGGTCAATCCAGGGGTTAGTGTCTCAAACGCCGTGCCTGAGAGTGCGGGATATTTCGGATTAATCCAA
>NW_025189026.1:0-1172 GCF_004010195.1 Chiloscyllium plagiosum | reverse complement strand
CTTTGAGTGTGGGATAGGCCGGATTAATCCAGGGGTTAGTGTCTGGAACACAGTGTCTGAGAGTGTATGATAGGCCGAATCAATCCAGGGTTTATTGTCGGGAATACAGTGTTTGAGAGAATGGTAGTGGTCGGTTTAACACAGGGGTTAGTGTCTGGAACACAGCGTCTGAGAGAGTGGGATAGGCCGGATTAATCCAGGGGTTAGTGTCTGGAACACAGTGTCTGAGGGTGTGGGTTTGGTGAATTAATCGAAGGCTTAGGGTCTGGAACACATTGCCTGAGAGTGTGGGATTGGCCGGATTAATCGAGGGTTTAGGGTCTGGAAAACAGTGTCTGAGTTTGTGAGATAGGCCGGATTAATCCAGGGGTTAGGGTCTGGAACACAGTGCCTGAGAGTCAGGGATAAACTGGATTAATCCAGGGGTTAGGATCTGGAACACAGTGCCTCGGAGTGTGGGGTAGGCCGGATTAATCCAGGGGTTCCGTTCTGGAACACAGTGCCTGAGAGTGTGGGGAAGGCCAGGTCAATACAGGTGTTAGGGTCTGGAACACAGTGTCTGAGAGTATGGGATAGGCCGGATTAATCGAGTGGTTCGGTTCTGGAACACAGTGTCTGAGAGTGTACGATAGGCCGGGTCAATCCATGTTTTATTGTCGGGAATACAGTGTCTGAGAATGGAGGTGGTCGGTTTAATACAGGGGTTAGTGTCTGGAACACAGTGTCAGAGAGTGTGGGGAGGCTGGGTAAATCCAGGGTTTAGGGACTGGAACACAGTGCCTGAGAGTGTGGGAGGGCCGGATTAATCCAGAGGTTAGGGTCTGGAATACAGTGCCTGAGAGTGTGAGATAGGTGGGAATAATCCAGGGTTTAGGGTATGGAATTCAGTGCTTTGAGTGTGGAATAGGCCAGATTAATCCAGGGGTTAGGGTCTGGAACACAGTGTCTGAGAGTTTGGGGAGGTCGGTTTTTCCCCAAGGTGAAAATTTCTGGAACACAGTGCCTTAGAGTGTGGGGGAGGCCGGATTTATCCAGGTGTTAGGGTCTGGAACACAGTTTCTGAGAATGTTGTTTCGGCCGGATTAATCCAGAAGCTAGGGTCTGGAACACAGTGCCTGAGTGTGTGGGATAGGCCGAATTAATCCAGGGATTAGGGACTGGAACACATTGTC
>NW_025189025.1:1798-3194 GCF_004010195.1 Chiloscyllium plagiosum | reverse complement strand
CAGCAACACATTTTCAGCTCTAAAGCTGTGTCTCTCCTACCAATGGAAACATTTCCCAACATCCACTCTGTCCTGACCATTCAGTATTCTGTAAGTTTCAATTAGATCCCCCCTCATTCTTCTAAACTCCATTGAGTATAGACCCAGAGTCCTCAATTGTTTCTCATGCGTTAAGCTTTTCATTCCTGGGACCATTCTTGTGAACCTCCTCTGAACATGCTCCAAGGCCAGTACATCCTTCCTGAGATATGGGGTCCAAAACTGTGCACAATACTCCAAATGTGGTCTGACCAGAGTCTGAAAGAGCCTCAGAAATACATCCCTGCTTTTATATTCAAGTCCTTTCAAAATGAATGCCATCATTGCACTTGCCTTCCTAACTACTGACTCAACCTGCAAGTTTACATTGAGAGAATCCTGGACTAGAGCTCGCAAGTCTCTTTGCACTTCAGACTTCTAAATTTTCTCCCCATTTAGAAAATAGTCCATGCCTCTATTCTTCTGACCAAAGTGCATGACCTCACACTTTTCCACATTGTATTCCATCTGCCACTTCTTTGCCCACTCTCCTAACCTGTCCAAATTCTTCTGCAGCCTCCCTGCCTCCTCAATGCTACCTGTCCCTCCATCTATCTTTGTATTGTCTGCAAACCTAGGATACCCTCAGTTCCTTCATCTAGATCATTAGTGTATAAAATGAAAAGTCGTGGTCCCAACACTGAGCCTTGTGGGACACCACTGCCATCCTGCGAAGGACCCTTTTATCCCCACTCTCTGCTTTCTGTCAGACAGCCAGGCTTCTATCCATGCTAGCACCTTGCCTCTGACAGCATGGGCCCTTACCTTACTCAGTGGCCTCCTGTACGCCATCTTGTCAAAGGCCTTCTTGAAGTCCATATAAATAACATCCATTGGCTTTCCTTGGTCTAACCTGCTCGTTACTTCCTCAAAGAGTTCTAACAGATTTGTCAGGCATATTTGTACAACAACAGATTTATTCAACATACGTCTGATATAATGTCATTCTGTTTTTGTAATCCAGGATTAAATCATTGTGTTATTGGGGAAAAGAAGTTGATTTGGCTCCAATGTCTTCTAGGAGAAAGTGAGGACTGCGGATGCTGGAGATCAGAGCTGAAAATGTGTTGCTGGAAAAGCGCAGCAGGTCAGGCAGCATCCAGGGAACAGGAGAATCGACGTTTCGGGCATGAGCCCTTCTTCAGGAATGAGGAAAGTGTGTCCAGCAGGCTATGATAAAAGGTAGGGAGGAGGGACTTGGGGGAGGGGCATTGGAAATGCGATGGGTGGAAGGAGGTGAAGGTGAGGGTGATAGGCCGGAGAGGGGTGGGGGCAGAGAGGTCAGGAAGAAGATTGCAGGTTAGGAAGGCGGTGCTGA
>NW_025189025.1:0-1546 GCF_004010195.1 Chiloscyllium plagiosum | reverse complement strand
TGTAGAGGAGGCCACATTGGGTGCAGCGGATGCAGTAAATGATGTGTGTGGAGGTGCAGGTGAATTTGTGGCGGATATGGAAGGATCCCTTGGGGCCTTGGAGGGAAGTGAGGGGGGAGGTGTGGGCACAAGTTTTACATTTCTTGCGGTTGCAGGGGAAGGTGCCGGGAGTGGAGGTTGGGTTGGTGGGGTGTGTGGTCCTGACGAGGGAGTCACGGACGGAGTCCTGGATAATTGGGAATCATTCTGGGGAAGGTGGGACCTCTACAAATAGGATGGTCTACACCTGAACCACAGGGGTACCAATATCCTGGGGGTGGAGGAAATTTGCTAATGCTCTTCAAGAGGGTTTAAACTAATTCAATAGGGGGATGGGAACCCAAATTATAGTTCCAGTGTACATGAGGTTGAGAGTAGTGAGGTCAGAAATATGGTTTCAAGGTCACAAGAGTTCACCATCAAGCAGAATGTTGGTTTGAAGTGTGTCTACGTCAATGCCAGGAATATCCAGAATAAGGTGGATGAACCTGCAGCATGGATCAGTACCTGGGATTTCAATGTTGTGGCCATTTCGGAGACATAGATAGAGCAGGGACTGGAAAGGTTATTGCAGGTTCCGGGATTTAGTTAAAAGCAAATTACTGCGGATGCTGGAATCTGAAACCAAAAGAGAAAATGCTGGAAAATCTCAGTAGGTCTGGCAGCATCTGGAAGGAGAGAAAAGAGCTGACATTTCGAGTGTAACTGACCCTTTGTCAAGACAAAGGGTCAGTTAGACTCGAAACATCAGCTCTTTTCTCTCCCTGCAGATGCTGCCAGACCTGCTGAGATTTTCCAGCATTTTCTCTTTTGGGTCCAGGATTTAGATGCTTAGAACAGAGAAGATGGCAAAAGAGGGGGAGGTGTGGCATTGTTAGTCAATGACAGTATTACAGTGGCAGAAAGGACATTTGAGGACTCATCTACTGAGGTAGAATGGGCTGAGGTTAGAAACAGGAAAAGATAGGTCACCCTGTTGGGAGTTTTCTATAGGCTAGGATTCACTGGGAAACCAGGGAGGAGATTGCTGAGCCTTTGGCTTTGATCTTTATGTCATCATTGTCTAAGGAATAGTGTCAGAAAACTGGGAGATAACAATGTAGTCTCCTCATTAAAGAAAGGAGTAGAGACAACCCCGGTAATTATACACCACTGAGCCTTATTTCAGTTGTGGGTAAAGTGTTGGAAAAGGTTGTAAACAATTAAATTTATAATTATGTGGAAAGGAATAAGTTGACTAGGAATCATTAACACAGTTTTGTGAAAGGTAGGTTGTGCCTCACAAACCTTATGGAGTTCTTTGAGAAGGTGACCAAACAGGTGGATGAGAGTAAAGCGGTTGATGTGGTGTATATGGATTTCAGGAAGACATTTGATAGGGTTCCCCATGGTAGGGGATTACACAAAATACAGAGGCATGGGATTGAGGGTGATTTAGCGGTTTGGACCAGAAATTGGCTAGCTGAAAAATCACAGAGAGTGGTGGTTGATGGGAAATGTTCATCCT
>NW_025189024.1:1501-3194 GCF_004010195.1 Chiloscyllium plagiosum | reverse complement strand
CTCTTGCTGTTGGACCCATGTCTCGCTGTTGGACTCATCTCTCGCTGTTGGATCCATCTCTTGCTGTTGGACTCATCTCTCGTTGTTGGATCCATCCCTCGCTGTTGGACCCATCTCATGCTGTTGGATCATCTCATGCTGTTGGACCAATCTCTCGCTGTTGGACCCATCTCTTACTGTTGGACCCATCTCATGCTGTTGGTTCCATCTCTCACTGTTCGACCCATCTCATGCTGTTGGACCCATCTCTCGCTGTTGGACCCATGTCATGCTATTGGACCCATCTCTTGCTGTTGGACACATCTCTCGCTGTTGAATCCATCTCTTGCTGTTGGACCCATGTTTCGCTGTACATTTACCCCTTACCTAACACTACGGGCAATTTAGCATGGCCAATTCACCTGACTCTGCACATCTTTGGACTGTGGGAGAAAACCGGAGCACCCGGAGGAAACCCACGCAGACACGGGGAGAACGTGCAAACTCCACACAGTCAGTCGCCTGAGGCGGGAATTGAACCCGGGTCTCAGGCGCTGTGAGGCAGCAGTGCTAACCACTGTGCCACCGTGCCGCCCACTAATGACACACATGTCATGCTGTTGGACCCATCTCTTGCTGTTGAACCCATCTCTCGCTATTGGAGCCATCTCTCACTCTTGGATCCATCTCATGCTGTTGGACCCATCTCTCACTGTTGGACCCATCTCTCACTGTTGGACCCATCTCTCCCTGTTGGACCCATCTCATGCTGTTGGACCCATCTCTCCCTGTTGGATCCATCTCTCGCTGTTGGACCCATCTCATGCTGTTGGATCCATCTCTCGCTGTTGGACACATGCCATGCTGTTGGACCCATCTCTTGCAGTTGGACCCATCTCTCGCTGTTGGAGCCATCTCTCACTGTTGGACCCATCTCATGCTGTTGGATCCATCTCTCACTGTTGGACCCATCTCTCACTGTTGGACCCATCTAGCACGGTTGGACCCATCTCTCCCTGTTGGATCCATCTCTCGCTGTTGGACCCATCTCATGCTGTTGGATCCATCTCTTGCTGTTGGACCCATCTCTCGCTGTTGGAGCCATCTCTCACTGTTGGACCCATCTCATGCTGTTGGACCCATCTCTCACTGTTGGACCCATCTCTCCCTGTGGGACCCATCTCGCACGGTTGGACCCATCTCTCCCTGTGGGATCCATCTCTCGCTGTTGTACCCATCTCATGCTGTTGGATCCATCTCTCACTGTTGGACCCATCTTATGCTGTTGGACCCATCTCTCGCTGTTGGATCCATCTCTTCCTGTTGGACCCATCTCTCACTGTTGGACCCATCCCATACTGTTGGACCCATCTCATGCTGTTGTATCCATCTCTCGCTGTTGGACCCATCTCTCGCTGTTGGACCCATATCATGCTGTTGGACCCATCTATCACTGTTGGACCCAACTCATACTGTTGGACCCATCTCATGCTGTTGGAACCATCTCTCGCTGTTGGACCATCTCATGCTGTTGGACCCATCTCATGCTGTTGGAACCATCTCTCGCTGTTGGACCATCTCATGCTGTTGGACCCATCTCATGCTGTTGGAACCATCTCTCGCTGTTGGACCATCTCATGCTGTTGGACCCATCTCATGCTGTTGGAACCATCTCTCGCTGTTGGACCATCTCATGCTGTTGGACCCATCTCTC
>NW_025189024.1:0-509 GCF_004010195.1 Chiloscyllium plagiosum | reverse complement strand
TGTTGGACCCATCTCTCGCTGTTGTATCCATCCCTCGCTGTTGGACCCATCTCTCGCTGTTGGATCCATCTCTCGCTGTTGGTCCCATCTCTCCCTGTTGGACCCATCTATCGCTGTTGTATCCATCCCTCGCTGTTGGACCCATCTCTCGCTGTTGGATCCATCTCTCTCTGTTGGACCCATCTCTCGCTGTTGGACCAATCTCTCGCTGTTGGAACCATCTCTCGCTGTTGGACCCATCTCTCGCTGTTGGACCCATCTCTCAGTGTTGGACCCATGTCATGCTGTTGGACCCATATCTCGCTGTTGGACCCATGTCATGCTGTTGGACCCATCTCTTCCTGTTGGACCCATCTCTTGCTGTTGGATCCATCTCTTGCTGTTGGACCAATCTCTCGCTGTTGGACACATGTCATGCTCTTGGACCATCTCTTGCTGTTGGACCCATCTATCGCTGTTGGACCCATCTCTCACTGTTGGACCCACCTCATGCTGTTTGACCCATCTCT
>NW_025189023.1:0-3194 GCF_004010195.1 Chiloscyllium plagiosum | reverse complement strand
GTATCTGTATGTGTCTATGTATGTATATCTGTGTGTGTATCTGCATGTGTTTATGTATGTATGTCTGTGCGCGTGTGTATCTGCATGTCTATTATGTATATCTGTGCGTGTGTCTGTATGCGTCGATATATGTATATCTGTGTGTATCTGTATGTGTCTATGCATGTATATCTGTGTGTGTATCTGCATGTGTTTATGTATGTATATCTGTGCATATGTGTATCTTTATGTGTCCATGTATGTATACCTGTGCGTGTATGTATCTGTATGTGTCTATGTATGTATATCTGTGTATGTGTCTATGTATGTATATCTGTGTATATGTATCTGTATGTTTCTTTGTATGTATATCTGTGTGTGTATCTGTATGTGTCTATGCAAGTATATCTGTGTGTGTGTATGTGTCTATGTGTATCGGTGTCAATATATGTATATCTGTGCGTGCATTTATCTGTCTGCGTCAATGTATATCTGTGTGTGAATCTGTATGCGTCTATGTATGTATATGTGTGTATCTGTATGTGTCTATGCATTTATATCTGTGTGTGTATCTGTATGTGTGTCTATGTATCTATATCTGCGTATGTGTATCAGTATGTGTCTATGTATTTCCTCTGTGCATGTGTGTATCTGTATGTGTCTATGTATGTATATCTGTATGTGTATCTGCATGTGTTTATGTATGTATGTCTGTGCGCGTGTGTATCTGCATGTCTATTATGTATATCTGTGCGTGTGTCTGTATGCGTCGATATATGTATATCTGTGTGTATCTGTATGTGTCTATGCATGTATATCTGTGTGTGTATCTGTATGTGTGTCTATCTATCTATATCTGCGTATGTGTATCATATGTGTCTATGCATTTATATCTGTGTGTGTATCTGTATGTGTGTCTATGTATTTATATCTGCGTATGTGTATCAGTATGTGTCTATGTATGTATATCTGTGCGTGTATGTATCCGTATGTGTCTATGTATGTATATCTACGTGTGTGTATCTTGTGTCTATGTATATATATCTGTGAGTGTGTGTATCTGTATCTGTCTATGTATGTATATCTATATAGAACATAGAACATAGAAGAATACAGCGCAGTACAGGCCCTTTGGCCCTCGATGTTGCGCCGATCCAAACCCACCTAACCTATACTAACCCACTATCCTCCATATAACTATCCAATGCCCGCTTAAATGCCCATAAAGAGGGAGAGTCCACCACTGCTGCTGGCAGGGCATTCCATGAACTTACGACTCGCTGACACCCGTATGTGTGTATGGGTCGTATGTATATCTGTGTATGTGTATCTGTATGTGTCTATGTATGTATTTATGTGTGTTTATCTGCCTATGTCTATGTATGTATATCTGTGTATCTGTATGTGTCTATGTATATCAGTGCGTATGTGTATCTGTATGTGTCTATGTATGTATATCTGTGCGTGTGTATCTGTATGTCTATGTATGTATGTCTGTGCATGTATGTGTTAGTATGTGTCTATGTATGCATATCTGTGTGTGTATCTGCATGTGTCTATGTATGTATATCTGTGCTTATGTGTATCTGAATGTGTCTATGTATGTACATCTGTGCATGTGTGTATCTGTATGTGTCTATGTATGTATATCTGTGCGTGTATGTATTAGTATGTGCCTATGTATATCTGTGTGTATCTGCATGTATCTATGTATGTATATCTGTGCGTATGTGTATCTGTATGTGTCTATGTGTGTACATCTGTACATGTGTGTATCTGTATGTGTCTATGTATGTATATCTATATCCGTATGTGTCTATGTATGTATATCTGTGTACGTGTATCTGTATGTGTCGATGTATGTATATCCGTGTGTGTATCTGTATGTGTCTCTGTATGCATATCTGTGTGTGTATCTGTATGAGTCTATGTATGTATAACTGTGTGTATGTATTTGTATGTGTCTATGTATGTCTATCTGCATGTGCATATATGTATCTATGTATGTGTATCTGTAAGTGTCTATGCATTTATATCTGTGCATGTATGTATCTGTATGTGTCTATGTATGTATATATGTGTATGTGTATTTGTATGTGTCTATGTATGTATGTCTGTGTATGTGCATCTGTATGTGTCTATGTATATATATCTGTGTATGTGTATCTGTATGTGTCTATGTATGTATATCTGCGTGTGTGTGTATCTATGTATGTAGATCTGTAGGTGTCCATGTATGTATATCTGCGTGTGTGTATCTGTACGTACCTTTGTATGTATATCTCTGAGTGCGTATCTGTATGTGTCTATGTATTTCTGTGTGTGTATGTATCTGTATGCGTCTATGTATGTATATCTGTGTGTCTGTATCTGTATATGTCTATGTATGTATATCTGTGTATGTGTCTATGTATGTATATACATGCTTGTGTATCTGTATGTGTCTACGTATGTATAATTGTGAGTGTATCTGTATGTGTCTATGTATGTATATCTGTGTGTGTATCTGTATGTGTCTATGTATTTTATCTGTGCATCTGTGTGTGTCTATGTATATCTGTGTGTGTATCTGTATGTGTCTATGTATGTACATCTGTGCATATATGTATCTATATATGTATGTATATCTGTGCGCATGTGTATCTGTATGTGTCTATGTATGTACATCTGTGCATGTGTGTATCTGTATATGTCTCTGTATATATATATATATCTATCTGTATGTGTTTATGTATGTACATCTGTGCATGTGTGTATCTATGTATGTATATCTGTGTGTGTATCTGTATGTGTCTATGTATGTATATCTGTGTGTATGTGTATCTGTATGTGTCTATGTATATCTGTGCATGTATGTGTCTATGTATGTATATCTGTGTCTATGTATGTATATCTGTGTGT
Source organism: Chiloscyllium plagiosum (assembly GCF_004010195.1). Lineage (NCBI taxonomy): Eukaryota > Metazoa > Chordata > Chondrichthyes > Orectolobiformes > Hemiscylliidae > Chiloscyllium > Chiloscyllium plagiosum. Next base: position 314 of record NW_025189023.1, on the reverse strand, counting down.
GTATCTGTATGTGTCTATGTCTGTATATCTGTGTGTGTGTGTCTGTACGTGTCTATGTATGTATATCTGTGCGTGTGTATCTGTATATGTCTATATATCTGTGCGTGTATCTGCATGTGTCTATGTATGCATACCTGTGAATGTGTATCTGTATGTGTCTATGTATATATATATGTGTGTCTGTTTGTGTCTTTGTATGTATATCTGTGTATGTGAATCTGTATGTGTCTATGATATGTATATCTGTGCGTGCGTGTATCTGTATTTGTGTATATGTATATCTGTGTGTGTGTATGTGTCTATGTATGTATATC
>NW_025189022.1:1652-3194 GCF_004010195.1 Chiloscyllium plagiosum | reverse complement strand
TAGCATGGCCAATCCACCCTAACCTACACATCTCTGGACACTGTCGGTCAATTTAGCACGGCCAATCCACCCAAACCTGCACATCCCTGAACACTATGGGACAATTTAGCACGGCCAATCCACCCTAACCTACACATCCCTGGACACTATGGGACAATTTAGCACTGCCAATCCACCCTAATCTACACGTCCCTGGACACTATGGGGCAATTTACCACGGTCAATCCACCCTAACCTACACAACCCTGAACACTGTGGGGCAATTTAGCATGGCCAATCTACCCTAATCTACACATCCCTGGACGTTATGGGGCAGTTTAGCACGGCCAATCCACCCAAACCTACATATCTCTGAACACTATGGGGCAGTTTAGCACGGCCAATCCACCCTCACCTACACATCCCTGAACACTATGGGACAATTTCGCACGGCCAATCCACCCTAACCTGCACAACCCTAAACATTATGGGACAATTTAGCATGGCCAATCCACCCTAACCTAAACTTCCCTGAACACTATGGGACAATTTAGGATGGCCAATCCACCCTAACCTACACATCCCTGAACCCTATGGGACAATTTAGCACGGCCAATCCACCCTAACCGACACATCCCTGGACACTGTTGGTCAATTTAGCGCGGCCAATCCACCCTAACCTACACATCTCTGAACACTCTGGGACAATTTAGCATGGCCAATCCACCCTAACCTACACATCCCTGAACACTATGGGACAATTTAGCACGGCCGATCTACCCTAACCTACACATCTCTGAACACTATGGGACAATTTAGCATGGCCAATCCACCCTAACCTACACATCCCTGAACACTATGGGGCAGTTTAGCACGGCCAATCCACCCTCACCTACACATCCCTGAACACTATGGGCAATTTAGCACGGCCAATCCACCCTAACCTACACATCCTTGAACACTATGGGGCAATTTAGCACGGCCAATCCACCCTAAAGAACAAATCCCTGAACACTATGGGACAATTTAGCACGGCCAATCCACCCTAACCTACACATCCCTGAACACGATGGGACAACTTAGCTTGGCGAATCCACCTACACATCCCTAAACATTACGAGACAATTTAGCACAGGCAATCCACCCTAACCTACACATCCCTGAACACTATGTGACAATTTTGCACGGACAATCCACCCTAACCTAAACTTCCCTGAACACTTTGGGACAATTTAGCACGGCCAATCCACCTCAACCTACACATTCCTGAACACGATGGGACAATTTAGCATGGCAAATCCACCCTAACCTGCTCATCCCTGAACACTATGGGACAATTTACCACGGCCGATCCACCCTAACCTAAACTTCCCTGAACACTATGGGACAATTTAGCACGGCCAATCCACCCTAACCTACACATCCCTGAACACGATGGGACAACTTAGCTTGGCGAATCCACCTACACATCCCTAAACATTACGAGACAATTTAGCACAGGCAATCCACCCTAACCTACACATCCCTGAACCCTATGGGACAATTTAGCACGGCCAATCCACC
>NW_025189022.1:0-1087 GCF_004010195.1 Chiloscyllium plagiosum | reverse complement strand
TTAGCATGGCCAATCTACCCTAATCTACACATCCCTGGACACTATGGGGCAGTTTAGCACGGCCAATCCACCCTAACCTACACATCCCTGAACACTATGGGGCAGTTTAGCACGGCCAATCCACCCTAACCTACACATCCCTGAACACTATGGGGCAGTTTAGCACAGCCATCCACCCTAACCTACACACCCCTGAACACTATGGGCATTTTCGCACGGCCAATCCACCCTAACCTGCACATCCCTGAACACTATGGGACAATTTAGCACGGCGAATCCACCCTAACCTACACATCCCTAAACATTATGGGACAATTTAGCGTGGCCAATCCACCCTAACCTACACATCCCTGAACACTATGGGACAATTTAGCACGGCCAATCCACCCTAACCGACACATCCCTGAACCCTATGGGACAATTTAGCACGGCCAATCCACCCTAAATGACACATCCCTGGACACTGTCGGTCAATTTAGCGCGGCCAATCCACCCTAACCTACACATCCCAGAACACTATGGGACAATTTAGCACGGCCAATCCACCCTAACCTACACATCCCTGAACACTATGGGACAAATTAGCACGGACAATCCACCCAAACCTACACATCCCTGAACACCATGGGACTATATAGCTTGGCGAATCCACACTAACCTACACATCCCTAAACATTATGAGACAATTTAGCACGGACAATCCACCCTAACCTACACATCCCTGAACACTATGTGACAATTTTGCACGGCCAATCCACCCAAACCTACACATCCCTGAACACTATGTGACAATTTAGCACGGCCGATCCACCCGAACCTAAACTTCCCTGAACACTATGGAACAATTTAGCACGGCCAATCCACCCGAACCTAAACTTCCCTGAACACTATGGAACAATTTAGCATGGCCAATCCACGACAATTTCGTACGGCCGATCCACCCTAACCTAAACTTCCCTGAACACTATGGGACAATTTAGCACGGCCAATCCACCCGAAACTAAACTTCCCTGAACACTGTGGGAAAATTTAGCACGGCCAATCCTCCCTAACCTACACATCCCTAAACATTATGGGACAATTTAGC
>NW_025189021.1:2084-3193 GCF_004010195.1 Chiloscyllium plagiosum | reverse complement strand
AATAGGAGCGCAATAATGAAAGGAGATTCAACGATGAGACAAACAGGGAGGAGACTCTGTGTTCGCGAGTGAATCTCCTGAATGGTATGGTGCCTCCCAGGTGACAGTGTCAAGGATGTCTCGAAACGAGTCCACAGGATTCTTAAGTGGGAGAGTGAGCAGCCAGAAGTCGTAGTTCAAATTGGTACCAATCACACAGCTGGGGAATGGTAGAAGGAGGAGAAATGTAAATATAGGGAATTATTTTGGAAGCTACAAGGCAGGACGAGCAGGTCAGTGACCTCAGGTTTGCTAATGGTGCCACATGTTAGTGAGGCTCCAAACAGATAGTGAGTGCAGATGAACAAATGGTTGCAGAGCTCGTATAGGTTGGAGGGCTTCAGATATGTATGTCATTGGGATACATTCAGGGAAATATAGAATCTGTACAAGGATGATGGGTTGCACCTGAACTGGATAGGTCCCAATATCTTGGGCGGAGGTTTGCTAGAGCTTTGGGAGAGTTTAAACGAATTTGACAGTGGGATGGGAACCGAAGCGACAGATCATAGGGTGGAGTAGCTGGTGAACAAACAGATACTGCCTTGACAGAGTCTATGAGGAAGGAAATACAATTGATAGGACGAAGGTGCAGTTCGTGTGATAGATTGAAGTGTGTCTATTTTAATGCAAGATGTGTTAGGAATAAGGACGATGAAGGTCGTGCATGGATAAATACTTGGAGATACGATATTATGGTCATTACGCAGATTTGAATATCACAGGATCAGGAATATTTATTGGATGTTCTGACATTCATATGTCTCAAGAGGAATAGGGAGGGAAGCAAAAGAAATGGGGTGCGGCATTTCTAATCAGGGGTATATCATTGCTGAAGAAAAGAGGTTGTTCCAGGTGGATTTCTCTACAGAGTCAATGTCAGAGAAAGTGTCACGAAGGATCAGGTTGGGAGGCAAATTTTGGAAAGATGCACAAATAACTGGGTTGTTGTCATGGGAGATTTCAAGTTCGTTAATATTGACGGGAAATTCCTCAGTGCTCCCACACAGTTTTGAAAGAGCAGATTTTTCTAGGTGTGCCCAGGAAGGATTCCTAACTCAATATGCAGA
>NW_025189021.1:0-1331 GCF_004010195.1 Chiloscyllium plagiosum | reverse complement strand
ATATGAAGATTGGTGGAGTTGTGGATAGTGAGGAGGGCTGTTGTTGGCTGCAAAGGGACTTAGATATGATGCAGAGCTGGGCTGAGGAGTGGCAGATGGAGTTCAACCTTGCCAAGTGTGAGGTTGTCCATTTTGGAAGGACAAATAAGAATGCGGAATACATGATCTTTTCGTCTTCACCGGGGTTAATGGTATGGTTCTTAGTAAGGTGGAGGAGCAGAGGGATCTTTGAAAGTTGTCACTCAGGTGGGTAGAGCTTGTAAGAAGGCCTATGGTGTATTAGCGTTCATTAGCAGAGGGATTGAATTCAAGAGTCGTGAAGTGATGTTGCAACTGTACAGGACTTTGGTTAGGCCACATTTGGGGTACTGTGTGCAGTTCTGGTCGCCTCACTTTAGGAAAGATGTGGAAGCTTTGGAGAGGGTGCAGAGAAGATTTACCAGGATGTTGCCTGGAATGGAGAATAGGTCGTACGAGGATAGGTTGAGAGTGCTAGGCGTTTTCTCATTGGAACGACGAAGGATGAGGGGTGACTTGATAGAGGTGTATAAGATGATAAGAGGACTAGATAGCGAAGACAGTCAGAAACTTTTTCCCCGGGTACAAGAGAGTGTTGCAAGGGGACATAAATTTAAGGTGAAGGGTGGAAGGTATAGGGGAGATGTCAGGGGTGGGTTCTTTACCCAGAGAGTGGTGGGGGCGTGGAATGCGCTGCCTGTGGGAGTGGTTGAGTCAGAATCTTTGGTGACTTTTAAGCGGCAATTGGATAGGTACATGGATGGATGCTTAAGCTAGGACAAATGTTCGGCACAACATCGTGGGCCGAAGGGCCTGTTCTGTGCTGTATTGTTCTATGTTCTATGTTCTATGTTCTATAAAAGACCTGGATGAGGGCGTAGAAGGGTGGGTTAGTAAATTTGCAGACGACACTAAAGTCGGTGGAGTTGTGCATAGTGATGAAGGATTTTGTAGGTTACAGAGAGACATAGAAAATCTGCAGAGTTGGTCTGAGAGGTGGCAAATGGAGTTTAATACGGACTGGTCTGAGGTGATTCACTTTGGTCGGAGTAACTGGAATGCAAAGTACTGGGCTAATGGTAAGATTCTTGGTAGTGCAGATGAGCAGAGAGATCTCGGTGTCCAGGTACACAGATCCTTGAAAGTTGCCACCCAGGTTGACAGGGTGGTAAAGAAGGCATACAGTGCTTTTAGCATTTATTAATAGAGGGATCGAGTTCTGGAACCATGAGGTTTTGCTACAGCTGCACAAAACTCTGGTGCAGCCGCACTTGGAGTACTGTATACAGTTCTGGTCACCACATTATAAGAAG
>NW_025189020.1:1857-3193 GCF_004010195.1 Chiloscyllium plagiosum | reverse complement strand
CGTGCAGGGAGTGAGTCCTGAAGCAGTGTGCAGCGAGCGTGTCCTGGAGCAGTGTGCAGGGAGTGAGTCCTGGAGCAGTGTGAAGGGAGTGAGTCCTGGAGCAGTGTGCAGGGAGTCCTGGAGCAGTGTGGAGGAGTTCAAACCTGGAGCAGTGTTCCGGAAGCGGGTCCTGGAGCAGTGTGCAGTGGGAGTCCTGGAGCAATGTGGAGGAAGTGAGTCCTGGAGCAGGGAGCAGGGAGTGAGTCCTGGAGCAGTGTGCAGGGAGTGAGTCCTGGAGCAGTGTGCAGGGAGCGGGTCCTGGAGCAGTGTGCAGTGAGTGAGTCCTGGAGCAGTGTGCAGGGAGTGAGTCCTGGAGCAGTGTGCAGAGAGCGGGTCCTGGAGCAGTGTGCAGTGAATGAGTCCTGGAGCAGTGTGCAGGGAGTGAGTACTGGAGCAGTGCACAGGGAGCGAGTCCTGGAGCAGTGCGCAGGGAGTGAGTCCTGGAGCAGTGTGCAGGGAGCGAGTCCTGGAGCAGTGAGCAGGGAGTGAGTCCAGGAGCAGTGTGCCGGGAGTGGGTCCTGGAGCAGTGTGCAGTGAATGAGTCCTGGAGCAGTGTGCAGGGAGTGAGTACTGGAGCAGTGCACAGGGACGAATTCCTGGAGCAGTGCGCAGGGAGTGAGTCCTGGAGCAGTGTGCAGGGAGTGAGTCCTGGAGCAGTGTGCAGGGAGTGTGTCCTGGAGCAGTATGCAGGGAGTGTGACCTGGAGCAGTGTGCAGTGAGCGACACCTGGAGCAGTGTGCAGGGAGTGAGTCCTGGAGCAGTGTGCAGGAATAGAATCCCGGAGCAGTGTGCGGGATTGAATCCCTGAGCATTGTCCAGGGAGCGAGCCCTGGAGCATTGTCCATGGACTGAGTCCTGGAGCAGTGTGCAGGGAGTGAGTCCTGGAGCAGTGTGCAGGGAGCGAGTCCTGGAGCAATGTCCAGGGACTGAGTTCTGGAGCAGTGTGCAGGAGTGAGTCCTGGAGCAGTGTGCAGGGATTGAGCCCTCGAGCAGTGTGCAGGGAGTGAATCCCAGAGCAGTGTTCAGGGAGTGAGTCCTGGCACAGTGTGCAGCGAGTGAGTACTGGACCAGTGCACAGGGAGTGAGTCCTGGAGCAGTGTGCAGGGAGCGGGTCCCAGAGCAGTGTGCAGGGAGCGGGTCCCGGAGCAGTATGCAGGGAGTGAGTCCTGGAGCAGTATGCAGGGAGCGATTTCCTTGAGCAGTGTGCAGGGAGCAAGTCCTCGAGCAGTGTGCAGGGAGCGAGTCCCGGAGCAGTGTGCAGGGAGCGAGTCCTGGAGCAGTGTGCAGGGAGCGGGTC
>NW_025189020.1:0-1774 GCF_004010195.1 Chiloscyllium plagiosum | reverse complement strand
GTGTGCAGGGAGCGAGACCTGGAGCAGTGTGCAGGGAGTGAGACCTGGAGCAGTGTGAAGGGAGCGAGACCTGGAGCAGTATGCAGGGACTGAGTCCTGGAGCAGTATGCAGGGAGCGATGTCCTTGAGCAGTGTGCAGGGAGCAAGTCCTCGAGCAGTGTGCAGGGAGCGAGTCCTGGAGCAGTGTGCAGGGAGCGAGTCCTGGAGCAGTGTGCAGGGAGTGAGACCTGGAGCAGTGTGAAGGGAGCGAGACCTGGACAGTGTGCAGGGAGTGAGTCCTGGAGCAGTGTGAAGGGAGCGAGACCTGGACAGTGTGCAGGGAGTGAGTCCTGGAGCAGTGTGCAGGGAACGTGTCCTTGAGCAGTGTGCAGGGAGCGAGTCATGGAGAAGTATGCAAGGAGTGAGACCTGGAGCAGTGTGCAGGGATAGAATCCCGGAGCAGTGTGCAGGGGTTGAATCCCAGAGCATTGTCCAGGGAGCGAGCCCTGGAGCATTGTCCATGGACTGAGTCCTGGAGCAGTGTGCAGTAGTGAGTCCTTGAGCAGTGTGCAGGGAGCGAGTCCTTGAGCAATGTGCAGGGAGCGAGTCATGGAGAAGTATGCAGGGAGTGAGAACTGGAGCAGTGTGCAGGGAATGAGTCCTGGAGCAAGTTGCTGGGAGCGAGCCCTTGAGCAGTTTGCAGGGAGAGAGACCTGGAGCATTGTCCAGGGAGTGAGTTCTGGTGTAGTGTGCAGGGAGCGAGCCCTGGAGCAGTGTGCAGGTAGTGAGTCCCGGAGCAGTGTGCAGGAGTGAGTCCTGAAGCAGAAAGCAGAGAGTGAGTCCCGGAGCAATATTAAAGGAGTGAGTCCTGGAGCAGTGTGCAGGGAGTGATTCCTGGAACAATGTGCAGTGAGCGAGACCTGGAGCAGTGCGCAGGGAGTGAGACCTGGAGCAGTGTGCAGTGAGTGAGTCCTGGAGCAGTGTGCAGGGAGTGAGTCCTGAAGCAGTGTCCAGGGAGTGTGTACTGGAGCAGTATGCAGGGAGTGTGACCTGGAGAAGTGTGCAGGTAGCGAGCCCTGGAGCAATATGCCGGGGAGAGTGTACTGGAGCAGTATGCAGGAAGTGAGTCCTGGAGCAGTGTGCAGGGAGAGAGTCCCGGAGCTGTGTGCAGGGATAGATTCCCGGAACAGTGTGCAGAGATTGGGCGCTCGAGCAGTGTGCAGGGAGTGAATACCAGAGCAGTGTCCAGGGGGTGAGTCCTGGAACAGTGTGCAGGGATAGAATCCTGGAGCAGTGTGCAGGGATTGAATTCCAGATCATTGTCCAGGGAGCGAGCCCTGGAGCAATGTCCAGGGACTGAGTTCTGGAGCAGTGTGCAGGAGTGAGTCCTGGAGCAGTGTGCAGGGATTGAGCCCTCGAGCAGAGCGAGCCCTGGACCATTGTCCGTGGACTGAGTCCTGGAGCAGTGTGCAGGGATGAGTCCTGGGGCAGTGTGCAGGGAGTGATTCCTGGTGCAGTGTGCAGGGTGTGAGACCTGGAGCAGTGTGCAGGCAGTGAGTCCTGGAGCAGTGTGAAGGGAGTGAGTCCTGGAGCAGTGTGCAGGGAGTCCTGGAGCAGTGTGCAGGCACGGGTCCTGGGGCAGTGTGCAGGGAGTGATTCCTGGTGCAGTATGCAGGGAGTGTGACCTGGAGCAGTGTGCAGGGAGCGACACCTGGAGCAATATGCCGGAAGCGGATTCCTGGAGCAGTGTGCAGGAAGTGGGTCCTGGAGCAGTGTGCAGGGAGTGAGTCCTGGA
>NW_025189019.1:1060-3193 GCF_004010195.1 Chiloscyllium plagiosum | reverse complement strand
CTGCCCAGAGTGTGGGGCCCGGACTGGTGGCTGCTCGCTTGCTGTTCTGAGTCAGAGCGTGGAGATGGGCAGGTTTGTACTTTTTCTCTGTTGCACAGGCTCATGTATACAACACTGAGAGGTCACATGATAGAGAAGTCATCGTGTCTTTTTGAACAACAATGTATCCCTGGGTCTGTCGCTTAAACAGATCTCTGCTTGCAACTCGCAGTGTCCCGGGGAATGGGGCAGACCAGGATTAATCTTTGTGCATTTAGTGAAGAGATAGAATCCGCACAAGTGTGGAAACAGGCCATTCGGCCCAACAGATCCACACCAACCTTCCAAAAGGCATCCCACCCACACCCATCCTTGACCCTATCCCAACCTTCCTCATGGCCAATGCATCTAGCCTGCACGTGGGCCATTCCACCCTAACCTGCACATCCCAGGACACTATGGGGCATGTTACTGTGGCCAATCCACCCTAACCTGCACATCCCAGGACACTATGGGGCAAGTTACTGTGGCCAATCCATCCTGACCTGCACATCTTTTTGGATGGTGGGAGGAAACCAGAGCACCCGGAGGAAACCCACGCAGACACAGGGAGAATGTGCAAACTCCACACGGATAGTTGCTTGCGGATGGGATTGAATCAGGGTCACTAGCACAGTGAGACATTGGTGCTAACCACTGAGTAACCATGCCACCCCACTCTCTTTCTCTCTCTCTCTCTCCCTTCCATGTCACCTTCTACTGCTATTGCTGAAGCATCTCACTTACATAAAAATGTTGGAACTCAAGAGGTGGGAGAGGAACTGACCAATTGAACCCCTTGAGCCTGCTCCACCATTTGATATGACAAAAGCTAATCTCATCTCAGCTTCAACCCCACTTTCCTTCTCACTCTCCATATCCCTTCAACTCATCGCTAATTAAAAATCTGTCTATCCCCTTCCTTAACATTAATCAATGTCCTGGCATCCACCAACCTCTGGGCTAATCAATTCACAACACTTCCTCCTCATTACTCTTTTAAATTGGATACCTCTTGGTCTCAATTTTATTTCATTCTCCCATGGGAATTGGGCATCATTGTCTGGGCCCAGCAGTCACTGCCCGTCCCGAGTTGCCCCCTTCTGAAGATGGTGGTGAGCTGCCTTCTTGAATCACTGCTGCCCACCTGCTGTGGGGAGGGAATTCCAGGATTTTCACCTCGTGACAGTGAAGGACCGGCAATATATCTCCACAGTGTGGGAATGGGCCATTCAGCCCAACAGGTCTACACCAACCCTGCGAGAATCTTTGGTGAATTTCTGCAGTGCCAACTTTAGGTACATTTAAGTTGTCATTGGACAAGCATATGGACGTACATGGAATAGTGTATGTTAGATGGGGTTCAGATTGGTATGACAGGTCGGCGCAACATTGAGGGCTGAAGGGCCTGTACTGTGCTGTAATGTTCTATGTTCTATCTTGTAGATAGTACACACTACTGCTACTGAGCATCGGTGGTGGAGGGAGTGGATGCTTGTGGATGTGGTGCCAAACAAGCGAAGGCTGCTTTGTCCTGGATGGTGTCAAGCTTCTTGAGTGTTGTTGGAGCTGCACCCACCCAGGCAAGTGGGGAGTATTCCATCACACTCCTGACTTGCACTTTGTAGGTGGTGGACAGGCTTTGGGGACTCAAGAGATGCGTTACTCGCCAGAATATTCCTAGCCTCTGACCTGTTCTTGTAGCCGCTGTGTTTATGTGGTAAGTCCAGTTGAGTGTCTGGTCAATGATAACCCCCAGGATGTTGATAGTGGGGGATTCAGTGAGGGTGACACCATTGAATGTGAAGGGGCATGGTTAGATTGTCTCGCATTGGTGATGGTCATAGTCTGGCATTTGTGTGGTGTGAATGTTACTTGTCACTTGTCAGCCCAAATCTTGTAAACCAGGGGAGGGAGGGAGAGAAAGTTCCCTGTACCATCAATTTTGGCATCATCTGCAAACTTACTAACCATATCTCCTAAATTCATATCCATATCATTGAGAGAAATTATGTAAAGCCATGACCTAAATGAGTGGTGGGGCAGTATTTACAGGCTGAATGGTCTACTCTTGTTGCTACCTTGTGAGGGGAGCATTGTAACTGTGCAGGCAGC
>NW_025189019.1:0-1042 GCF_004010195.1 Chiloscyllium plagiosum | reverse complement strand
CAAAAACAAGTGAAAAGCCCTTCCTCATGAAGAGTTTATGCCTGAAACGTCGACTCTCCTGCCCCTCGGATGCTGCCTGACTGGCTGTACTTTTCCAGCACCACACTCTTTAACTCTGACTCTCCAGCATCTGCAGTCCTCACATTCTCCTACATTATTATCAGTCCACGTCACAAACCTGCTCCTGTTTGGATTACCACCTCTCACCCCCAGGGAACACAGGGACAGCAGACCATTTAGCCCGCCATTTAATGTAGCCATGGCTGATTGAACAGTTACCATTTACTCACACTATCGCCATAGTCCCTTTAACAATGATACTTCAAAATCTAACCTTTAAAGACAGCTAATTCCTGATTATTTTTTAGGATTCAAGTTCCAGCATCTGTCACAAGGGGATTGGAACCTGCACCTCAGAACATCTCCTGAGCTGTTTTTAGTACCAATATCCCATCGCCTTCCCAACAAGCCACGCTCTTTTTCCCTTTTCCGTCACGAATACATCAAACTTTCTGTGAAAATGATGGATGGAGACTGCTTCAAACGTTCCATTCTGTGGGGAATTCCCTATCTGCAGCTTCTTCACCTGAATCAATGATATAGAAACCCGGGTGGTACAGTGGCTCAGTAGTTAGCACTGCAGCCTCACAGCGCCAGGAATCCAGGTTCGGTTCCACCCTCAGGCAACTGTCTGTGTGCAGCTTGCACCTTCGCCCTCTGTGTGGGTTTCCTCCACCGTTCAAACACGTGCAGGTTAGGGTGAATTGCCACTGGGAAATGCAGGGTTATAGGGTAGGTAGGGGGGTGGGTTTGGTTAGGATGCTCTGGATGCACATTGGCATCGATGCATTTTGACCTGGCTACAGAATTGATTATTGGGCAAGAAACAACGAGTGGAGTTAAGGGCTTCTTTTTCAGGCTGGTGAAAAACGACACCATGTTCTTCACAGCTTGCAACACATTATCGCCAAGACCTTCTCTACGCCTCCACTTCTCACCTTTAGACAATTGCCAAACCTTAAACAGACCATTATTCACAGCA
>NW_025189018.1:1525-3193 GCF_004010195.1 Chiloscyllium plagiosum | reverse complement strand
TGACTAAATCAACCCTTTCCTCACACTGTCTCTTTCAAACACACACAGTGCAGTTAAATCACTGGATTAGAGGCAGAGTACGTTTCCCTGTACACTTTCTCATCCACAACTGCCAGGGTCTAGGAAGAATATGGCTATTTAAAGCATACAGATCTGTCCACAAACACTCCCAAGTCTGGGGAAACTCTGGGTCAGATTGCAAATTAAAGCTGCCATTGTAGTCTCTCCCACAAACTCTTACATGGATATGTGCTCACACACACATGCACACATACATGTTCAGTCTCACACACATACAAACACGTGCAGCATTAAAAATTCCTTATCTCTCAGAACCACACATTGAACCACAATATCTCACTCAAACAAACTCAACCACAAACTCTCAGTCCTTCAGTCACACTCACACCCCCACAGTCACACTTGCTCCTTCACATACACAGTCACTCATTCACAAATACACATAAACAACACAGGGTCAGGAGGTTTGTTTAATTGTAAATCTATTTCTTTATTTCTAGAGGACGCAAATTTTGAAGCCGAAATTTGTTAGTGTGAAACTTGATAAAAGTCTGTTTTCTGGATAAAATGCTCCTGACTCCACGCTCCTGTGACTGTTTCACTGAGATGGTATCAGGAATCCTGTGGAGCACTTTTACCCTCAGACTGACTGTTCATCTCTGCAAAAAAAATGTCAAGATGCAGCAGTGTTGAACGAAAACAGCTCCTGATGTGCTTCCCCAATGTAATCACTGATACTTACAGGTGGACATTAAACTGACAGAAACACAGAAACCAGGAGCAGAAAGAGACCATTCAGCCTTTTCAGCCTGCTCTCCCATTCAGTGTGGTCATGCCTGACTCTCTATCTCATTGCTAAATTCCCAATTTCACTCCAAATCCTGTGATATTTTTAACCTGTAAAAATACATTATCAATGTCTTTCCTGAATATACTCAGTAACCCGTGCTTCACAGCCTTCTGTGGGAGACAATTCCTCAGGCTGATCACTCTGTGTGAAGATAGTTCTCTTCCTCTCTATTAGAAATGGGTGAGCCCATGTCCTGAGACTGTGATGCTTGTTCTGAGAATACCTGGCCCAGGGGATACAGCCCACCCCCTGTATCTAGTCTGTCCAATCGTTAGAATTGGACACATTTCCATCAGATCCCCCCTCTCATTGTCCTGAATACATGCCCAGATAAACCAACCTCTCATGAGACAGCCCTGTCATCCCCGGGACTTGCCGAGTGAAGCTAATGAGCTGTCAGAGGAAGTGGTGGAGGATGGTACAATGGCATGTGGTTTACGTTTGTAGGAGGAATAGAAATAAAAAAACAGAATGATTCTGTTGAAAATAGTGAGAAGTTATTTAATATCATTATCCAGAGGGATTTACGGTATCAGAAATGTAACTGATAGTGGAGTCAATGAGGAGGAGGAGGACAAATGCTACATTGTCAGTTATTTCCAGCAGACCGATAAGGACAGGGAGGTAGTCTGCTGTGAAACTTTCTCAGCCAGGTTTTCCCTTTCATTGAAGATATTAATATCCCTTTGGATCCTCTGTCACACAATCGCTCTTAACACATTCTACACACAGCATCACTGGGGTCTCTCACATTGAGGATGACTCTCTTCCACTCTGAGTGAGTCACTCGGTGGCTG
>NW_025189018.1:0-1114 GCF_004010195.1 Chiloscyllium plagiosum | reverse complement strand
AGGCAGCTGGAGAACAGAATACCCCCAGGACCAGCTACTGGTGGGAGAATCAGAATGATATGAATAATTGGGATGGTTTATTGAAGCATAAGAAACAGTCCAGCATCGACATGGATGTTCATTTTGAAAACAGAAACGTTGTTTGTTTTCTCGGACGGAAAGAGCTGAAAACCGAAGCAGCAGAGTTGGAGTGGACACCCTGGATCACTTCCTCTGATCCAGGAGGAAGCAGAGACCCTGCTCCTACAAGTTGGCGTTCTATGATTCTTTAGTTCTGGTTGCCTTGGGTTAATATTGGCCTTTGCCATTGCTCCACTGATGTTTGTTCTGGGCAGTATCTCTGGCTCATTCACACTGGGCCCCAAAATGTTAAACCAAAACAAAACAGGATTCGCTGCAAAGGCTCCACGGGTTTGGCAGCATCTGTGGGTGAGAGGTCAGAGTTCATGTTTCAGGTCCAATGCCCCTCTTTCAGGATAGAAATGTTACCTCTGCTCCCTGAACTGGGAAACCTTATCTTCCTCTTTCAGTTCTCTTGATGTCTGCTAAATATTCCATCTTCTCTGATCTCTCTGACAGATTTGCATCTCTAGAGGGTTGCCTTTAGTCCTCCATGGTCATTTCTTGCCCATTACCCACGGGACTTTGAGCTTTTGTCAGATTTATGCAGTGATTAGTTCAATAACTCTGGAAACTGGATATTTCACCGCTCTATTGAACTGAGCTCTGAACTTGGGCAGAGCTGCCATATAAATAAGGGTGTTTGTGCAGCAGCTTACATTGCGCAGCATGTATCCAATTTGTTCAAAGATTTCATAGTCATTATCGTTTAAATGATCTGGGACATCAAGGATATATAAAACATATAGCAGCCAGAGAAGAATGAAGTTTCCAGATATAGTGAAGAGTAAAATCACTCCCTTAATTCTACTCTTCATCTCGGGGTCAACCTGCTTCCCTTCCTTACTCTGACCCCTCGGTCCCTTACGGACTTGACTTGATTTAAATAAAATGCGTGTGATTGTCAGAACATTGAGGAACACAATGAAAAAGAATGGCCCCAATGGGGTTAGAGCCACAACAAATGAGCGGAATCCAACCCAGCGAGAGTCAG
>NW_025189017.1:0-3193 GCF_004010195.1 Chiloscyllium plagiosum | reverse complement strand
TATCAGTGTCTATTACAGCATCTATGTCAGTGTGTAGGTCAGCATTTATATCAGTGTCTGTAACAGCATCTATCTCAGTGTGTATAACAGCATTGATATCAGTGACTGAAACAGCATTGATATCAGTGTCTTTAGCAGCACCCGTATCTGTGTGTATAACAGCATCTGTATCAGTGTCTATAACAGCAACTATATCAGTGTGGAACAGCATCTATATCAGTGTTTATAACAGCATCTATATCAGTGTCCATAACAGCATCTATATCAGTGTCTGTAACAGCACCTATATCAGTGTCCATAACAGCATCTATATCAGTGTCTAAATTAGCATCTAAATCAGTGTTTATAACAGCATCTATATCAGTGTCTAAAGCAGCATCTATATCAGTGTCTATAACAGCATCTGTATCAGTGTCTGTAACAGCACCTTTATCAGTGTCTAAAGCAGCATCTATATCAGTGTCTATAACAGCATCTATATCAGTGACTGTAACAGCATCTATATCAGTGTCTGTAACAGCACCAATATCAGTGTCCATAACAGCATCTATATCAGTGTCTAAATTAGCATCTAAATCAGTGTTTATAACAGCATCTATATCAGTGTCTATAACAGCATCTATATCAGTGTGTAGGTCAGCATTTATATCAGTGCCTGTAACAGCATCTTTATCAATGTCTATAACAGCATCTATATCAGTGTCTGTAACAGCATTTATATCAGTGTCTGTAACAGCATCTATCTCAGTGTGTATAACAGCATCTATATCAGTGACTGAAACAGCATTGATATCAGTGTCTTTAGCAGCACCCATATCAGTGTGTATAACCGCATCTATATCAGTGACTGAAACAGCATTGATATCAGTGTCTTTAGCAGCACCCATATCAGTGTGTATAACAGCATCTATATCAGTATGTATAACAGCATCTATATCAGTGTCTATAATAGCAACCACATCAGTGTGTATAACAGCATCTATATCAGTGTGTTTAACAGCAACTATATCAGTGTGTGTAACAGCATCTATATCAGTGTCTATAACAGCATCTATATCAGTGTGTAGGTCAGCATTTATATCAGTGCCTGTAATAGCACCTATATCAATGTCTATAACAGCATCTATATCAGTGTCTGTAACAGCATCTGTATCAGTGTCTAAAGCAGCATCTATATCTGTGTCTGTAACAGCATTTATATCAGTGTCTGTAACAGCATCTATCTCAGTGTGTATAACAGCATCGATATCAGTGACTGAAACAGCATTGATATCAGTGTCTTTAGCAGCACCCGTATCTGTGTGTATAACAGCATCTGTATCAGTATGTATAACAGCATCTGTATCAGTGTCTATAACAGCAACTATATCAGTGTGTAACAGCATCTATATCAGTGTTTATAACAGCATCTATTTCAGTGTCTGTAACCGAGTCTCTATCAGTGTGAAAAACAGCATCTATAACAGCATCTAAAGCAGCATCTATATCAGTGTCTGTAACAGCATCTATATCAGTGTCTATAGCAGCATCTATATAGTGTCTATAGCAGCATCTATATCAGAGTCTGTCGCAGCATCTATATCAGTGTGTATAACTGCATCTATATCAGTGTCTGAAACAGCATCTTCTCAGTTACCGAAACAGGATCTATATCAGTGTCTATAACAGCAACTATATCAGTGTCTGGAACAGCATCTATATCAGTGTCTATAACAGCATCTATATCAGTGTCTGTAACAGCATCTATATCAGTGTGTATGACAGCATCTATATCAGAGTCTAGAACAGCATCTATATCAGTGTATAACAGCATCAAGATCAGTGTGTATAACAGCAACTATATCAGTTTGTATACCAGCATCTATATCAGTGTCTAAAGCAGCATCTATATCAGCGTCTATAACAGCATCTTTATCAGTGTCCAAACCAGCATCTATATCCTTGTGTATAACAGCATCTATATCAGTGTCTGTAACAGCAACTATATCAGTTTGTATAACAGCATCTTTATCAGTGACTGAAACAGCATCTATATCAGTATCTTTAACAGCATCTATATCAGTGTCTGTTACATCATCTATATCAGTTTGTATTACAGCATCTATATCAGTGACTGAAACAGCATCTATATCAGTGTCTTTAACAGCATGTGTATCAGGGTCTATAACAGCATCTATATCTGTGTCTAAAGCAGCATCTATGTCAGTGTCTGTAACAGCATCTATATCAATGTCTGTAACAGCATCTATCTCAGTGTGTATAACAGCATCTGTATCAGTGTCTAAAGCAGCATCTATATCAGTGTCTATAACAGCATCAATATCAGTGTCTTCAACAGCATCTATATCAGTGTCGAAATCAGCATCTATATCAGAGTCTAAAACAGCATCTATATCAGTGTCTGTAACTGCATCTATATCAGTGACTATAACAGCATCTATATCAGTGTCTGTAACAGCATCTGTATCAGTGGCTAAAGCAGCATCTATATCAGTGTCTATAACAGCATCTATATCGGTGTGTATAACAGCATCTATGTCAGTGTGCATAATAGCATCTGTAACAGTGTCTATAACAGCATGTATATCAGTGTCTAAAGCAGCATCTATATCAGTGACTATAACAGCATCTGTATCAGTGTCTGTAACAGCACCTTTATCAGTGTCTAAAGCAGCATCTATATCAGTGTCTATAACAGCATCTATATCAGTGTGTAGGTCAGCATTTATATCAGTGCCTGTAACAGCACCTATATCAATGTCTATAACAGCATCTATATCAGTGTCGAAAGCAGCATCTATATCAGTGTCTGTAACAGCATTGATATCAGTGTCTTTAGCAGCATCCATATCAGTGTGTATAACAGCATCTATATCAGTGTCTAAAGCAGCATCTATATCAGTGTGTATAACAGCATCTAGATCAGTGTCATTAACAGCATATATATCAGTGTCTATAATAGCACCGACATCAGTGTGTATAACAGCATCTATATCAGTGTCTGTAACAGCATCTATATCAGTGTCTAAAGCAGCATCTATATCAGTGATTATAACAGCATCTGTATCAGCGTCTGTAACAGCATCTATATCAGTGTCTATAACAGCATCTATATCAGTGTGTAGGTCAGCATTTATATCAGTGCCTGTAACCGCACCAATATCAATGTCTATAACAGCATCTATATCAGTGT
>NW_025189016.1:0-3193 GCF_004010195.1 Chiloscyllium plagiosum | reverse complement strand
AAGACTGAACAGCAATCTCTGTTTGTTTAATATTTTGCATATGTGTATGACATATTGATATTTTGCTCTAAATGCTACTGTGTCCTATAATCCTACTCCACGTGATACGCAACAAAGGAGCAGCGCTTCCCGGTTGCACTTTCAAATAAACCTGTTGGACTATAAACTGATTCGGGCGATTTTAGAAAAAAGAATGTCTTCCCCAGTCAAATATCAGCACTGACATATCATCAAATCGAAGTAATCCTACTCCACGAGATACGCAACAAAGGAGCAGCGCTCCCCGGTTGCACTTTCAAATAAACCTGTTGGACTATAAACTGATTCGGGCGATTTTAGAAAAAAAAATGTCTCCCCAGTCAAATATCAGCACTGACATATCATCAAATCGAAGAGCAAGTTTGACTGGCTGAACGGCCGCCTTCTGCACATGCAATTTCTTGTCCAGTGTCTGCAAATGGATGCAGGTTGAAAAACGTCGTGGAATCTGAGTTTCTCCAAGTGGGAATTCTGTTCTCGACGCTTTATCAGTGAGCTGGCATTATTGATCATGACTCAAGACGTCTGTTCTCTGAGGTCGTGTACCTACTCACAGATACCAATCTCATTTAATCCCGGTCTTGAAGCATCCTTCCTTAGCGAGACCTGTTGAGTTGTCTGTCACATAATCATCATAGAATTGTACAGTTCAAATAGGACATTCTTACAATCGTGTATGACCTAATGCTGGAAAGTGCTGTCCATCTAGCCCCATTTGCCAGTATTATTTTGATACCCCATCTAAATTCATTCCATTTAACTCCACATCCAGCTCACTTTTGAAAGCTGCTGTGGAATCAGCCTCTGCCACTCTCCAAAGCAAAGCATTCCAAATCCCAGCATCTCTCTGGGTAAATAAGTTATAGAGTTATTGACTTTGGGATCGTTCCATTCTTACGCTCGCCAAAATTGTCGATGCATTTTCACTCCCTGAAGGCAAGCTGCTTGAGTACATCACAATTCCTCACCCCAATGCCTCGCAGTGAGAACGCACTTCTCAGTTGTCAGTAGACTGTACCAATATGAGCTGGAAATGTGTTGCTGGAAAAGCGCAGCAGGTCAGGCAGCATCCAGGGAACAGGAGAATCGACGTTTCGGGCATTAGCCCTTCTCCAGGAATGAGGAAAGTTGGTCCAGCAGGCTAAGATAATTCCTCACCCCAATGCCTCACAGTGAGAACCCACTTCTCAGTTGTCAGTAGACTGTCCCAATATGAGGCTGGATGTGGAGAACTGCACACAGTTCTGGTCTGAACGAACAATTATTGGAACACAGTTCAAGCAATATGCACCCTTACCACTCCAAGAATGTCTGGTTAGAACAGCAAGGGTGAAATCTGCATTGTTCTGGCATTTTGTATCTGAATCAGGTGGCAGGTGGATGTCCTATCGCATCTGACTGTGAACATCAACGATTCTTTGTTTTTTCTTTTTATTCTCACCCCTAGCGCCAATATTTTCATGTATTTTGGAAGGGAGTTACTGCAGCAGCGTACCATGTGAGAAGGGTATTTCAACGAGGGTTAAAGGACTTTGCCCCATCTTACAAGTGTGTTGCGTACGTTTGTGAAATCGAAGAAGGAAAGGGCAACATGCAACACTGGAAAACATGTGTTTTTGATTGGAGAGTTCTGTCATCCCATCAATTCAGGCTTCATGTTATTGTTTCAACTGAACGATCACTGGCCCACTGCTTTCTAAACTATGTGAATAAAACTGGGTGATATTGCAAACATTGATTTTCCATGTCTCACTTCACTTTCATAGCAATGTCTTAACACAATGTCCGGAAGGAAGGAAGTTGTCAGAAAATGGGTATTATGCATTGATGATCTTTACACTGTTGTAGCTTAGCTGACATGTGCGTCTTTGGTGTGGCCATAACTGGAGGATCGTTTGCAGTTCAGGTCCCCACACCATAGGAAGGATGTAAACGCTTTGGAGAGGCAGGGAAAGAGGTTTACAAAGATTTTACTTGGATCAGAGACGACTGGTTACCAACAGCCTTTTGACAAAATTTGGATTGTTCGTGCTCGCGTTTTGGAGCTGAGAGGCGATTTGAAGGAAGTATATAAAACGATGAGGGGCTTGGATAGATTACCTTGCCGGACTCTTTTGCCCAGGTTGGAAATTTATTAGGCAATGGTTTGAGGTGGGGGGACATGTTAAAATGATAAGCATCACACAGTTTTTGTTTATCAGACAGAGTTGTAAATGTCTGGAAAGGATTGCCAAAGAAGGTGGTGGACTTGGATAGAATAGCAAAATTGTCAGGCAATTAGATAGATGGAAGAACAGGCAATGTGTACAGCGTTATGGACGATGTGAAGGCAGATAGGATTAGTTTGGAATAGTACACTTGTCTTCACAGACATATTGCAGAAGTGTTTGTTCCTGTGCTGTACGCTTCTCTCTTCAATTGAGCATTTTAGCTTCGGTGAGAGGCTGGATATAAACGGATTGTTTTCATTGGATCAGAGAAAATATTGGGCAGGCCTGTTTCATGTGAAGAGGTTTATGAGGAGAAAGAAAGAGTCAACAGAAAGCAGCTGCTCTCCTCAGTCCAATGGGGGGACACAATTGGGAATTGAAAAGCATAAGATCTAGAACGGCGTTGAAGGTAATCGCCTCGCCTTTCTGAATCTCTGATCGAACAGACACCAACAGCAGCCCGCAGACAATGTAATTGGCTTGTTATCCACTATTCTCTTTGGGGAAGGGGAGCGTGATGTTCCATTCAGTGGGGTGTTTTCCCATCTCCAATACATCACTTTCCTAGTTCCAGGACTGGAGGGGAGTTTGGAGGCGCACTGGGAAGTAGCAGGAGAGAAACTGTGCGCTGCTTTCTAGTATACTACCGAGAGAACACCAGTCGCGTCACTTCTCCAATCATCACAAAAGTAGATTTACGTCTCATGTAGTGGCAGTGCAAGTCGGTGATAA
Source organism: Chiloscyllium plagiosum (assembly GCF_004010195.1). Classification (NCBI taxonomy): domain Eukaryota; kingdom Metazoa; phylum Chordata; class Chondrichthyes; order Orectolobiformes; family Hemiscylliidae; genus Chiloscyllium; species Chiloscyllium plagiosum. The sequence continues at coordinate 212 of NW_025189016.1, read as the reverse complement.
TGATAAGGTTGTGGGTGTGGATGAACTTGTGAAGACAGTACAAGTTAGTGTTAGTCACAATACCATATGTCTGGCCGCAGATGTATAGGCACAGAAGAACAGCAGTCAGAACAGTGGAGATGGAAATGGAGTAACTGTTTGAGATTGAAACAGGTCAGTGATAACCACGGCAATGTGACTCTGGAGTCACCTGTAGAAACAGAGCAAGTCAC
>NW_025189015.1:0-3193 GCF_004010195.1 Chiloscyllium plagiosum | reverse complement strand
TGCATTCTGCTGTTTAATTCCCTGCATTTCACATTTCGGTATTTTCCTGCAGGTTTGGGTGGGGGGAGGTGCTGTGGTTGTGTAACAGAAGGACTGACCGCGTGAACCTTCACCCCTGGGCTCCGGGAAAATGACCCCTTCAATGAGCTCCTCATCAGCAGAGGCGAGGGAGGGCTGATTATAAAGCCCCCAACTTCCTATAATTGCCTTCCTTATTCAGCTGTATATGAGTGTGTGTGTATGTGTATGTGTGGGAAGGATGGGTGAGGGAGAGGGAGAGAGAGAAACTGACTGTGTGCGTGCGTGAGGGGGCGGAACCGTGAGGGTGAGAGGGAGAGAGAGTGTGTGCATGAGAAAACGTTTGAGAGTGAGAGAGAGAATGTGTGCGTGTGTGAAAGTAACTGTGCGAGAGAGATTGTGTCAGAGAGTACGCGTGAAACCGTAAGTGTGTGAGGGAATGCGTCAGAAAATGTGAGGGCGAGTGTGTGGCCGAGAGAGGGAGTGTGCGTGTGAGTGAGTGTGTGTTTGATCACGTTCCTGAGTACGTGAACGTGTGTGTGTGTGTGAGAGAGAGAGAGAGACGGGTGTGTGGGTGGTTATGTGTCTGTATTTCTGTGTGCGTGAGGAGAGAGACATGGGTGTGTGGTGAATAATAGAATTCCTACAGTGTGGAAACAGGCTATTCGGCCCAACAAGTCTACACTGACCCTCCGAAGAGCATCTCACCCAGAGCCATTCCCTAGCGCTGCATTTGCCACAGACAATACCACCCTAACCTGCACATTCCTGGGCACTATGGGACAATTTAACACGGCCAATCCCACCCTAACCTGCACATCCCTGGGCACTATGGGACAATTTAACACGGCCAATTCCACCCTAACCTGCACATCCCTGGGCACTACGGGACAATTTAGCACGGCCAATCCCACCCTAACCTGCACATCCCTGGATTGTGGGAGGAAACCGGAGCGCCCTGATGAAACTCACACAGCCGCCCTGGGTGGTTGGGGAATGTGCAAACGGTACACAGACAGAAGCCGCCCGAGGTTCGGATTGAACCCGGGCCCCCGGTGCGTGATGCAGCAGTGTTAACCCTTGAGACACGGCGACGCTCATAGCTGTGCATCTTTCTATTTCTCTGTGTGTGTGTTTGCGAGAGAGAGAGACTGGTGTGCGTGTCTGTGAGTGTGTGTGTGAGAGAGAGAGAGAGACTGGTGTGCGTGTCTGTGAGTGTGTGTGTGAGAGAGAGAGAGGCTGGTGTGCGTGTCTGTGAGAGGTGTGTGTGTGTGTATGTGAGACAGAGAGAGAGAGACTGGTGTGCGTGTCTGTGAGGTGTGTGTGTGTGTATGTGAGACAGAGAGAGAGAGACTGGTGTGCGTGTCTGTGAGTGAGTGTGTCTGTGTATGTGAGACAGAGAGAGAGAGACTGGTGTGCGTGTCTGTGAGTGAGTGTGTCTGTGTATGTGAGACAGAGAGAGAGAGACTGGTGTGCGTGTCTGTGAGTGAGTGTGTCTGTGTATGTGAGACAGAGAGAGAGAGACTGGTGTGCGTGTCTGTGAGTGAGTGTGTCTGTGTATGTGAGACAGAGAGAGAGAGACTGGTGTGCGTGTCTGTGAGTGAGTGTGTCTGTGTATGTGAGACAGAGAGAGAGAGACTGGTGTGCGTGTCTGTGAGTGAGTGTGTCTGTGTATGTGAGACAGAGAGAGAGAGACTGGTGTGCGTGTCTGTGAGTGAGTGTGTCTGTGTATGTGAGACAGAGAGAGAGAGACTGGTGTGCGTGTCTGTGAGTGAGTGTGTCTGTGTATGTGAGACAGAGAGAGAGAGACTGGTGTGCGTGTCTGTGAGTGAGTGTGTCTGTGTATGTGAGACAGAGAGAGAGAGACTGGTGTGCGTGTCTGTGAGTGAGTGTGTCTGTGTATGTGAGACAGAGAGAGAGAGACTGGTGTGCGTGTCTGTGAGTGAGTGTGTCTGTGTATGTGAGACAGAGAGAGAGAGACTGGTGTGCGTGTCTGTGAGTGAGTGTGTCTGTGTATGTGAGACAGAGAGAGAGAGACTGGTGTGCGTGTCTGTGAGTGAGTGTGTCTGTGTATGTGAGACAGAGAGAGAGAGACTGGTGTGCGTGTCTGTGAGTGAGTGTGTCTGTGTATGTGAGACAGAGAGAGAGAGACTGGTGTGCGTGTCTGTGAGTGAGTGTGTCTGTGTATGTGAGACAGAGAGAGAGAGACTGGTGTGCGTGTCTGTGAGTGAGTGTGTGTGTGTATGTGAGACAGGAAGGGTGAGAGACGGCTATGTGCGTTTGTTTTGTGTGTGTGTGTGTGTGAGAGAGAGAGAGACGGGTGTGTCAGTGGTTGTGTGTCTGTCTACTTCCGTCTGTGGACTGTGTGTAGATTCGCGCGGACATGTCAGTGTACGGATGTCCATCCTCTCTCTCTCTCTCTCTGTCCACTATTTACCACTGGGCACTTTCTGGTACGCGCCCTTTATCTCCCCTCATCCCTCCCTCCCCAACCCCATTCTCCCCCCCCTCTCTCTGTCTCACCTCTCTCTCTCTCTTTCTCCCCATCCCTCTCTCTATAACTGGCGCGCACACTCACACATACAACGTAATCTAATGGCTGATCATTTGAGCTTTGGCAACGCTCAGGAAGCATCTTTCGCTCAGGCAAGACGGGAGCTGACGTGAACATTTCCCCTTGCTTCCTCTACCTCTCTCTCTATCTTTCTCTCTCCATCTCTCTCTCTCTCTCTCTCTTTCAATCTCTCATTCTCTCTCTCTCTCTTTCTCTCATTTTCTCTATCTCTCACCCTGTATATTTCTCATTTGCTCTCTCTCTCTCTGTCTGTCTCTCTCTCTCTCCATCTCTTCTCTCTCTCTCCGTCTCTCTCTCTCTCTCTATAATTGGAGTTTTCAACCGGGGAAAGCGTTTGTGAGGGAGGGAGGCAGGGAGGGAGGGAGTGGGAGAGAGGGAGAGAGAGAGAGAGAGAGAGAGAGAGGTTCCGTGCTTTGAGGGATACATAGAGTCGGCTCCCTAATTCTTTAGGACAAAGACGGACGCTCCCTATTCTCGATTCCCCGGGAGCAGCTTTCAGTGCGACTCCCTATTCGTCTTCCGTGTGTGGGTCTCTCTGTCTCTCTCTCTTTACCTCCTCCTTCTCTCTCTCTCTCTCTCTTCCTCTCCTCGCTCTGTCTC
>NW_025189014.1:0-3193 GCF_004010195.1 Chiloscyllium plagiosum | reverse complement strand
CACTGCAGTCCATGTGCTGTAAGTAGACCCACAATGCCCTTAGGGAGGGAATTCCAGGACTTTGACCCAGCGACACCGAAGGAACGACGATATATTTCCAAGTCGGGATGGTGAGGGGCTTGGAGGGAAACCTGCAAGGGGTCGTGTTTCCATGTATCTGTTGCTTTTAACCTTCTAGATAGAAGTGGTCATGAGTTTGAAAGGTTCTTGCCTTAGTGACTTTCTGCAGTACATCTTGTAGATGATACATACTGCTGCTACTGACCATTGGAGGTGGGGGGGAGTGAATATTGAAGGGTATGATGCCTTTGCTTTGCCCTGGATGGTATCACAAGCTTCTTGAGTGTTGTTGGGGCTGCACACACCCAGGCAAGTGGGGAGTGTTCCATCACACGCCTGACTTATGCCTTGTAGATGGTGAACAGGCTCTGGGGAGTCAGGAGATGAGTTACTCACTATAGTATTCCAGTTTCCCAACTTGTGCTAAAATACTTTCTTTATGAAATAATCATTCTCTCTGTTTTCAGTTCATTTAACCAACTGGGTAAGAAAGATCAGATAAGTAGCTAGTTTAAGTGTTTTGCTGGTGTTTGTTTGAATCAGGGTTAGCTGCTGTGTTGGTATGACTTTGTAACTCTGATAAACAGGTAGGAACAGAAGGAGGTCCTTGTGTTTTTCTGCATCATTCAGTGTGATTGTGGCTGACATATTTCTTCGTTCCTTTTGGCAAAAGTAAGGACTGCAGATGCTGGAAATCAGAGTCTAGATTAGAGTGGTGCTGGAAAAACACAGCAGGTCAGGCAGCATCCGAGGTTCCTTTTACCTCACAGCAGCAGGGTCCCAAGTTCGATTCCAACCTCAGGCGACAGTCTGTGTGGAGTTTGCACATTCTCCCCATGTCTGCTTGGGTTTCCTCCGGGTGCTCCGGTTTCCTCCCACAGTCCAAAGATGTGCAGATTAGGTGAATTGCCCATTGGAAATTGTAGTATTCAGGGATGTGTAGATTGGGTGCATTAGTCAGGGGTTAAATGTAGGGGAATGGGTCTGGGTGGGTTACTCTTTGGAGGGTCGGTGTGAACTAGTTGGGTCGAAGGGACCGTTTCCACACTATAGGGATTCTAAAATCTGACTCCCTACCCTGACTAACTCTGTTGAAAATAAATTATTAATTTCAATCTTCAAACTTTCAATCATCCTCCAACCTCAACTGGTTTTGTCAATATCTTCCCAAATGCGTCACCTCACACTTCTCCAGGTTAAATTCCATTTGCCACTTGTTTGTTCAGCTGACCCAGTCCATTGATATCGTCCCACGGTGTACAGCCTCCCTCTTCACTTTTACCCATGTGCACAGTGTTTGTGTCATTTGTAAATGTGTTGATCATGCTCTCATATTTACATTCAAATTATTAACATATACCACAAAAAGGAACCTGGTACTGAGACCTGTAGACCACCTCGAGAAACAGAATTCCAGGCACATGAATATCCAACAATTACCCTCTATGTTCTGTTTGCAGTTTGCTCCTATATCCTGCATTCATAGGAGTATTTTTTCACCGGTCTTCCATATGAGACCTTGTCAAAAGCCTTTCTAAAACCCATCGACACCACATCGACTTCACTATACTCTTCTCCTTCTTATAACTTCTTCAAACATTTAATCAAATCAGCGCCTTGTACAGCTGAAACATGACCTCGTGGATCTGAAACTCAATCCCCCTACCAATAAACGCCAACACACCATGTGCCTTCTTAACAACCCTATCAACCTGGGTGGCAACTTTCAGGGATTTATGCACCTGGACACCAAGATCTCTCTGTTTACCTCACCGCCAAGAATTTTACCATTAGCCCGGTACTCTACATTCCTGTTATTTCTTCCAAAGTGAACTAACTCACACTTTTCCACATTAAACTCCATTTGCCACCTCTCAGTCCAGCTCTGCATCTTATCTATGTCCCTCTGTAACCTACAACATCCTTCGGCACTATCCATAACTCTGCCTACCTCAGTGTCATTCGCAAATTTACTAACCCATCCTTCTCTACCCACATCCAGATCATTTATGAAAATGACAAACAGCAGTGGCCCCAAAACAGATCCTTGTGGTACACCACTAGCAACTGAACTCCAGAATGAACATTTTCCATCAATCACTACCCTCTGTCTTTTTTCAGCAAGCCAATTTCTGATCCAAACTGCTAAATCACCTTCAATCCCGAAGCTCCATATATTGTGCAATAGCCTCCCGTGTGGAACCTTATCAAACACCTTACTGAAGTCCATATACACCACATCAACCACTTTACCTTCATCTACCTGTTTTGTCACCTGTTCAAAGAAAGTTCCTTGAAGGTGGAATCGTAGGTAGATAGAATGGTGAAGAGGTAGACAGGGTAATGAAGAAGGCGGTTGGTATGCATTCCTTTATTGGCCAGTGCATTGAATATAGGAGTTAGGAAGTCATGCTGCATCTGTACAGGACATTGGTTCGGCCACTGTTGGAATATTGCATGCAATTCTGGTCTCCTTCCTATCGAAAAGATGTTGTGAAACTTGAAAGGGTTCAGAAAAGATTTACAAGGACGTAGCCAGGGTTGGAGGATTTGAGCTACAGGGAGAGGCTGAACAGGCTGGGGATGTTTTCCCTGGAGCGTCGGAGGCTGAGGGGTGACCTTATTGAGGTTTACAAAATCATGAGGGGCATGGATAGGATAAACAGACAAAGTCTTTTCCCTGGTGAAGGTTGATTCCAGAACTAGACAGGCAAAGATTTAGGGTGAGAGGGGAAAGATATAAAAGATATCTAAGGAGCAACATTTTCACACAGAGGGTGGTATGGGTATGGAATGAGCTGCCAGAGGAAGTGGTGGAGGCTAGTATGATTGCAACATCTAAAAGGCATCGGGATGGGTACATGAATAGGAAGGGTTTGGAAAGAAAAATGCTGGCAAATGGGACTAGATTAAGTTAGGATGTGTGGTTGGCATAGACGAGTTGGACTGAAGGGTCTGTTTCCATGCTGTACATCTCTATGACTTGATGACTCTATAACTGCAATAAAATTCATAAGATCAGATCTAAAATAAAGTTAGTCATATATAAAGAACAAAGAACATTACAGCACAGGAACAGGCCCTGCGGCCCTCCAAGCCAGCACCGATCCAGATCCTCTATCTAAACCTGTCA
>NW_025189013.1:0-3192 GCF_004010195.1 Chiloscyllium plagiosum | reverse complement strand
TCTCTCAGAGAGTGTTTCAGTGTGTCACAGTCTTACAGAGAGTGTGACAGTGTGCCTCAGAGAGAGTCAGAGAGTGTCACAGAGTGTTTCAGTGTGTCACAGTCTGTCAGAGAGTGTCACTGTGACACTCTCAGACTCTCTCTAAAACTCTCTGTGACTCTCTGACACTCTCCTGTCACTCCCCGACACTCTCCAACACACTGTGACACTCTCTGAGACACCCTGTGACACTCACTGACAATCTCGGTGACATACTGTGACACTCTCTGACGCCGGCTGTGACACTTTCTGACTCTACCTGACTCTCTGAGCCACACTGTGACACTCTTTGATTCTCTACGAAAATCTCTTAGACCCACTGTGACTCTTCCTGATTCTCTCTGACACTCTCTCAGATGCACTGTAATACTCTCTGACTCTCTCTGACACTTTGGGAGGCACTGTGACACTCTCTGATCCTATCTGACAATCTCTGAGACACACTGTGACACTCTCTGACTCTCTCGGAGGTGCACTGTGACACTCTGTGAAAGACTGTGATACTCTGAAACACACTGTGACACTCTCTGATTCTCTCTGAGGCACACTGTGACACTCTCTGAAAGACTGCGATACACTGAAACACACTGTGACACTCTCTGAAACACACTGTGACACTCTCTGACATAGGCAGAAACACACTGTGACACTCTGACCCAGGCAGAGACACACTGTGACACTCTCTGACAAACTGTGACAGACTGAAACACTCTCTGAGAGACTGTGACAGACTGTGACAGTCTCTGAGACACATTGTGACACACTCTAACACTCTCTGAAACATACTGTGACACTCTCTGGCACAGGTAGAGACACACTGTGACAGTCTCTGACACTCTATTAAACTCATTGTGACACTCTCTGACACAGGCGGAGACACACTGTGACACTCTCTGACAGATGGTGACACACTGTGACACTCTCTGAGACAGACTGTGACACTCGCTGACAGATTATGACACTTTAAGACTCTCCCTGAATCTATGAGACACACTGTGACACTCTCTGACTCTCACTGAAACTCTCTGTGGCACTCTCTGACACTGTCTGAGATACACTGTAACACTCTCTGAGACACACTGTGACTCTATCTGCTGCACTGGAACACACTGTGACACTCTCTGACAGACTGTGACAGACTGTGACAATTTCTGAGACACACGATGACACTCTCTGACACACGGTGACATTTTCTGCGACACTGCGACATTCTCTCAGCCACACTGTGGCACTTTCCGGCTCTCTCTGACTCTCTCCAACACTCTGTGACACCCTCTGAGATAGACTGTGACACTCTCTGACTGTCTGAGACACACTGTGACACTCTCTGACAGACTGTGACACAATGTGACACTCTGGCACAGGTAGAGACACACTGTGACACTCTCTGACACTCTCTGAGACACATTGTGACACTCTCTGACACAGGCAGAGACACACTGTGACACTCTCTGACAGAATGTGACACACTGAAACACTCTGACAGACTGTGACACTCTCTGAGACACATTGTGACACTCTCTGATACTCTCAGAGACACACTGTGACACTCTCTGACAGAATGTGACACACTGAAACACTCTGAGAGACTGTGACACTCTCTGAGACACATTGTGACACTCTCTGATACTCTCTGAAACATACTGTGACACTCTGGCACAGGTAGAGACCCACTATGACAATCTCTGACAGACTGTGACACTCTCTGACACTATCTGGACCACATTTTGACACTCTCTGACACAGGCAGAGACACACTGTGACACTCTCCAACACACTGTGACACCCTCTAAGACATGCTGTGACACTCTCTGACTCACTTTGAGACACACTGTGACTCTATCTGCCACACTGGAACACACTATGTCACTCTCTGTCCCTCTCTGAGACACACTGTGAGACACTCTGACAGACTGCGACACTCTCTAGGACACACTGAGACACTCTCTGACACACTGTGACACACTCTGACAGACGGTGACATTTTCCGAGATTATTTAACACTCTCTGAGACACACTGTAACACTTGCTGTCTCTCACTGACTCTCTGAGACACTCGGTCACTCTCTGAGACACACTGTGACATTTTTTGACTCTCTCTCACACTCTCAGAGACATACTGTGTCACTCTCTGACTCTATCTGAGACACAATGTGACTCTCTCTGACACACTGAGATACACTGTGACGCTCTCTGACACTCTGTGAGAAACACTGTGACACTCTCTGACAGACTGTGACAATTTGTGAGACACACGATGACACTCTCTGACCTACTGTGAAACTCTCTGACACATGGTGACATTTTCTGCGACACTGCGACACTCTCTGAGACACACTGTGACACTTTTAGTCTCTCTCTGACTACTAGAGACACACTGAGATACTCTCAAAGACAGATTGTGACACTTTCTGACTCTCTTTCTCTCTGACTGTCTGAGACACACTGTGACACTCAATGAGACACACTGTGACACTTTCTGACTCTCTCTGAAACACACTGTGACACTATCTGACTCTCTCTGAAACTCTCTATGAGACTCTGTGACACACGCTGAGACACACTGTGAAACTCTCTGGCACTTTCACCAACACACTGCGACACTCTCTGATCCTATCTGAACCTCTCTGAGACAGAATGTGACACTTTCTGACTGTCTGACTCTCTGAGACACACTGTGACTTTCACTGAGACACTTTCTGACTCTGTCTTACACACTCTGAAATACAATGTAACATTCTCTGACAGACTGTCACAATGTGACACTCTTTGAGACAAACTGTGAATCTTTCTAACTCTCTCTGACTCTCTGAGACACACTGTGATCCTCTCTTAGACACACTGTGACACACTGTGACATGCTCTAACACTCTCTAACACTCTCTGAGGCACACTGTGACACTCTCTGACAGACTGTGTCACACTGAGACACTCTCAAAAACAGATTGTGACAAATTCTGTCTCTCTCTCTCTCTGACTGTCTGAGACACACTGTGAAACTGTGACACACTGTGACACACACTGAGACACACTCACTGTCTGTAACAGTGTGTCACAGTCTCTCAGAGAGTGTAACAGTGTGTCTCAGAGTGCCAGAGAGTCAGATAGTGTTTCAGTGTATCACAATCTGTCAGAGAGTGTCACATTGTGCCT
>NW_025189012.1:1742-3192 GCF_004010195.1 Chiloscyllium plagiosum | reverse complement strand
ATCTTATTGTTCCTGAGACTAATGACAACAGTAGGCATTTGTTTACTCGTCCATGCAGTAAGTGCATTTATTTTCTTATATTTCAGTTCAGTTGTTAACGACGATTTATGTTGTTTAAAACAATAATTCTAATTTATCATGGATATTGACTGTAATACAATAACACTGGAAACACTTTTTTTAACTATTCTAACAATCTTTAAGCTCCTCTTCTGTTGTGAGTGTGCAAGAGACAATTCAAATTATAACCATTTTTGTTGCAAATTCAACAAACGCTGCATTTTGAATTTATGAACTTACATATTTGCAAAAAGGTTAGTCTTCACTGTATGTCATATTAAAAGACTGCTTTTTCAATCATATGCGCTACAAAATGATTATTGTTTTCATTGCATTGTAAGAAAAGAAATATAATTTTTTGTTGTTTCAATTCCAACATTATTCATCATTGTACAATAATGGCACAATTATTATAATCGCTTTATATACCACACTGCAGTGACTTCATTGTTTGTTTAGTTTCATCCTCATTTAACGATCTATTAATTCTCTTCCTAATTCTGACACTTTGATTATAATATTAATCAACGTACCATCTCTACAAGGAATCAAGTGGAATGAAATTCGCAAGTTTTATATTGCATATATTTTTGAGTTCAGAAAAGAATTTTGTCAATAATCACTGAAGGTCTCATTTCTTTCTTTAATACGTAAAGCTAGCTACTATGTTTTATTCCTTAGTTTACTGATCTTAATAAATATCAAATCGACATCACAGCAAAGTGCTTTTGAAATATTGAATCACATTAATTCTTCATATGCATTGCAGTGTACAATCTCTCGATCATTGTAACAACCAATTTTTATTTTACCTGTTGAAACATAGCTGTATTGCTGTAAATATATTTCACTTCAATGCTAACACTTCTTGTGTTTGTAATCACAATAAGACTTAAGGATTTTTCATGCAACAAAATCCAATGAAAAAGCATCAGCATCTCTTTATTGTTTCATTCAACAATGACAATAAATTTTGAATTTCTGAAAGTTGAACATTTTTAAAAAGAAGGAATGTTGTCTTCAATTGAATGTTCGCATTGAATGACTTATTCACAGTATCTGCTGTTTATTCTCTTCGGGTTCCCAAGGCAAGAAATTAAGTAGTTCTGCTGGTTCTAAATTCCTGAAAATATTTGAGAATGTTGTGGCCTGAAAGGTGATAAGGCTACATGATCGTAAGTGATCAGTTTTTTGTTCGAACGAGCTTGATTCAAACATTTCGGACATTCACATTGTTATTCTGCCGTTTTACAAGGAGAGAAAACAAGTCGCTTTCTTCATCTGTAAAGTAAACATATGTCACTTCCAATTATTCATTAGTCAGCTAATTACCTACATTTGTTATTAAAAAATGCAATTCATCTCAATATTGGAATGACCTTTGATCAAA
>NW_025189012.1:0-1189 GCF_004010195.1 Chiloscyllium plagiosum | reverse complement strand
CCACTCCCACAGGCAGCGCATTCCATGTCCCCACCACTCTCTGGGTAAAAAACCTACCCGTGACATCTCCCCTATACCTTCCACCCTTCACCTTAAATTTATGTACACTCTGTTGTACCCGGGGAAAAAATCTCTGACTGTCTACTCTATATATTCCTCTGATCATCTTATAAACCTCGATCAAGTCACCCCTCATCCTTCTCTGTTCCAATGAGAAGAGGCTTAGCACTCTCAACCTATCCTCGTACGACCTATTCTCCATTCCATGCACCATCCTGGTAAATCTTCTCTGCACCCTCTCCAAAGCTTCCACATCTTTCCTAAAGTGAGGCGATCAGAACAACTGTAACATCACTTCAAGACTCTTGAATTCAATCCCTCTGCTAATGAACGCTAATACACCATAGGCCTTCTTAAAAGCTCTATCCGCCTGAGTGGCAACTTTCAAAGATCTATAAACATAGACCCCAAGATCCCTCTGCTCCTCCAACTTTCTAAGAACCCTACCGTTAACCCTGTATTCTGCATTCTTATTTGTCCTTCCAAAGTGGACAACCTTACACTTGGCAGGGTTGAACTCCATCTGCCACTCCTCAGCCCAGCTCTGCATCATATCTAAGTCCCTTTGCAGCCGCCAACAGCCCTCCTCACTATCCACAACTCCACCAATCTTCGTATCATCTGCAAATTTACTGATCCACCTTTCGACTCCCTCTTTCAAATCATTAATAAAAATTACAAACAGCCGAGGACCCAGAACTGATCCCTGCGGAATTCCACTTGTAACTGGGCTCCAGGCAGAATATTTACCATCTACCACCACTCTCTGACTTCGACTGTTTATCCAGTTTTCTATCCAACTGGACAAATTTCCCTCTATCCCATGCCTCCTGACTTTCAGCATAAGCCTACCATGGGGAACCTTATCAAATGCCTTACTAAAATCCATGTATACTACATCCACTGCTCTATCCTCATGCACATGCTTGGTCACCTCCTCAAAGAATTCAATAAGACGTGTAAGGCAAGACTTACCCTTCACAAATCCGTGCTGGCTGTCCCTAATCAAGCAGTGTCTTTCCAGATACTCATAAATCCTATACCTCAGTACCCTTTCCATTACTTTGCCTACGACCGAAGTAAGACTAACTGGCTTGTAATTCCGGGGTTATCCCTATTCCCTTTTTTG
>NW_025189011.1:0-3192 GCF_004010195.1 Chiloscyllium plagiosum | reverse complement strand
GGGTCCTAATGCAGCTTTGTTTGTGTGTGTTGGTTGGTTGTGGTTGTAGTTCAGGACGTGGTCAGTGTGTGTGCCTTTCCTGGATAGGTTTATGGTGCATTCACCGTTCTGTGTTCTTTCTAATATCACATCCAGGAACGGCAGTTGATAGTTAGCTTTTCCCTCTCTCGTAAATCTGACCCTTGTGAGTATGGGATGGATAATCCGGTGTGGGTGCTCAATTTCTGTTGTCTTCATGATAAGAAAAGTGCAGTGCATGTATCTGATCCAGAATTTGGGTTGGATTTGTTGGAGAGCTGTTTGTTCCAGTCTTTGCCTCATTGCTCCTGCTGTGAGCCCAGAGATGGGTGAGCCCAGAGGTGTCCCATTGATCTGCTCATATATTTGATTGTTGAAAGTGAAGAGTATCATCCAGCACAGGTCTGTTAGTTTGAGTATGCAGTCCTTGTTGATAGGTTCCCCATCGTGCTGTCTGTTCTGTTTGTCTATTTGGTTATTGTCTCTCTGGCTAGGGTTATGTCAGTTGAAGTGAACAGTGCCGCTGTATCCAATGAGACCATTGCTTCACCCTTGTCTATGTTTAAGTTCTTGATGTTGTTTCGGAATTCCTGTGATGATTGTACGGAGTATTTGGATCCGCTGATAAGATGTTTCAGATTTTGTTGAAGTCCTTTTGCCATTTTATGTGATGGAGTTTGAGAGAGTGCCTCAATGGGTCTAAGTGAGATGATTGGTTGGTGTACTTTGGGTAATCCAGAAAATCTTGGGGTGTTATTGCTTTCTGGTTTCATCCTTTGTCGGTCAATTCTGGTTATGAGTCTGTTTTTTGTTGGTTTTGTAGTGTGTTGTTTATTCTATTGGTTACTGTGGTGTGAGGTCACACTCCCTCTGGAGGTAGGTGTCAGTATCTGCAAGTAGTTTCTCTGCTCTCTGAATATATTCGGTCTGGTCCATGATGACCAGCATTCTGCCCTGGTTCGCTGGTACTATGATTATGGAATGTTATTTTTGACGTTTTTTACGGCTTCTCTCTCTTTGGTGGTGAGGTTGTTCGTTTGTCTTTTCTTTGTTAGTAAGGGTACAAGGGTTTGCCTGACTGCTTGCTGTGCCTCTTCAGTGAGTCTGTTAGTTCTGGGTGTACATTCTAGTGCAGCTGGGAAGTCTGTTGTTTTTGTGTCACTGTGATTGCAGTTGAGTCCTTTGGCTAGTCCAGCTTTTCTGTGTCTGTCAGCTGTCTTTTGGAGAGGTTTCTTACTCGGATGTCTGTCATGTTGTCTTCTCTGCTGTTGGTGAGCTTAGTCATTTTGTCTTGTCCTGCCGTTCTCCTTCTGTGTGGACATAATTGTTCATTCTGTGTGATAGTTGGGCATCTCTGATTTCCTTTGTGTCCATCATGTCAGAGCGTTTGGTGGATAGACTATCCAGTTCTGTCACCTCCACCTGAGAATCTTCTATCTTTCAGAAACGACTCCTCTCAATCTTCCAAACTCCAGCTCCAGTGGATTACCGTTGGTCATAAACTGATGTTACACACAACAGGAAACCCTTCTGCTAATTAAAGAAAACACACAGAAAAGTTCACCATGCCTCCTCATCTGTTAAAGTAGGATAAACATGAACATTAAACAACAACTACTTACAACTCTACACCTCCTTTCTTTTAAAGGTTTGTTATCTATCTCCCACTCTGTAATAATAGACTGATCCAATAAAAACACCTAATAAAATTACAGCAACTTAATTTTCAAAACCAGACAGTGGCTGTGGTCTCCAGTGTCTGTCTTCCTCTGTTTGTTGATCACCCTGAATTCTTTTCAGTCTTTTGCTGGGGAGAGGTTTCGAATGAAAATTATACCTTTGATGCAGAGTGTTTTTCGTGCAGTGTCTCAGGAGCTGTTGGTTCTCTCTCTCTCTCTCTCTCACTAACTTCCAAAATGCTGGATTATTTGTACACCAAACGTCGGATTATCTCAGTGGTTTGATGCTGTCAAAACAGAAAAATTCAAAATTGATTGGGATTTAGTATCCTGGGGCATAATTTAAACTCAAGAGTGTGGTGCCGCAAAAGTGCAGCTAGTCAGGCAGCATCCAAGAAGCAGGAGAATCAGCGATTCAATTGTCCCTCAGATGCTGCCTGACCGGAGGTGCTTTTCCAGCACCACACTCTCGACTCTGATCTCCAGTATCTGCACTCCTCACTTTCTCCGAACATAATTTAAACAGATTGGTTAAATTCAAAGGGTAGTCTAAACAACTGAAGTATAGTTTACAGCCAAATGTTACATATTTTCAATTTTCCGGTATACTCTGAGACTGTTAGTCAGTCACATGACAGCTGCCTGCACATTCTCACTGCCAAAACAGCCTTCACTCTCTTAATGGGAGAGTCCATGCTTTCAACTTCATAACACCCCCCCACCTTAAGAAAGAAATGAACCATTATACTGAAAATATTGTTTCATTTTCTCTCCAAATTATAATGAAATATATATAATATATGTATAAAACATCAGTATCTGTTCAATCTTATCTATACTTTATCTGTTAAATTCTCGATAATGTATCTGCTGTCACATTCTTACAACCCGCGACATGTACAATGTATAAATTAAAAGTCTGTAACACAGGACCCCAATGAAATGGTCTCATTTGCTTGTCTTTAAATCATTCCAAGAATGTAAGAGGATTGTGATCTGTGCACCCAACCGTCTCCGACACATTGTCATGACATTAACATTAAAACGTTGCAAGGCCAGTACCAAGCTCAATAGTTCCTTTTCAATCAGAGAGTATTTTCTCTGGTGGGTGTTGAGTTTCTTTGAAAAGTAACCGACTGGCAGTTTAATTCCATCATCACCTTCCTGTAGCAGTTCCAACTCCTATGTCACTAACATTGATGGCAGCTTGAAGGGTTTCAAAACGGTTGGTGTCGCTGAAACTGGTGCGGTGGTTAATACTGCTTTCAAATAGTCCAATGCCTCCTGGCATTGTTCTGTCCACCAAAATGTTGTCTTCTCCTTCAGCAAATCTGTTAACGGTGAGACTACACTGGTGAAGGTTGGAACAAACTTCCAGGAAAATCCACTTCATCCACAAATTGAAGCACCTCTTTCTTCAAGGTTGGTCGTGGAAATTCCTCGGTATCCTTCATCTTTGTGGTCCTTCGGGTCAATCTTCCATTCCCAATGTTAT
>NW_025189010.1:0-3192 GCF_004010195.1 Chiloscyllium plagiosum | reverse complement strand
AAGCTTACCTTCAGCCTTCATCTCCATCCTTTTAAACTGACTTTCCTCTTTAAGTGCGAATTTCTGCCAATTTCAAACTCCTTCTTTCTTCCTTTCCTCTCTCTCCCTTTCTCTCTCTTTCTCTCTCTCTCTCTCCCCCTTTTCTTCCTACTGAAGCAATTCATTCTTTTTCTCTTTCCACTGCTTTTAATCCTAATTCAAACAGTTTCATTTCTGTTGCCCTTTCCTTATCTTTTGCCTGTAGCTCAAGTTGCTTCATTATAATTGAATTTTAACCATCTCCAAAGATTCTGATGGCAATTCCAGCAAATTTAAATACTGAGTGATTGCTGTAATTATCTAATCTTTCCTCACGGAAAGAGGCAGCTCCAACTCCAGATTGTCTGCAAAGTCCAGCAGCTTGGACTTATTTACCTTTTGTAAAACCCCCAAGTCATTTCTTCCATCCCCAGAAAACTTGTGGTGACTGAAAGAGCCATTGCTATCCTAAGCACTGTTTAAACTAACCGAAATCAACATCCAGAACAAAGGACTCTTAATACCTACCACACACTGCCTTCAAGTCAAACAGCCCTAACCCCAAATCGGAGCTATGGAACAAATCCCACAAAGAGCGTCAATCTGTTATGGACCAGGCCACACCTCCTGGAGTCTCTGCGTTTATGTCCCCTCTGAGAACAAAACCCAACAACAACATAGCTGAAAATGTGTTGCTGGAAAAGCGCAGCAGGTCAGGCAGCATCCAAGGAACAGGAGAATCGACGTTTCGGGCATAAGCCCTTCTTCAGGAATGAGGAAAGTGTGTCCAGCAGGCTAAGATAAAAGGTAGGGAGGAGGGACTTGGGGGAGGGGCGTTGGAATTGCGATAGGTGGAGGGTGGTCAAGGTGAGGGTGATAGGCCGGAGTGGGGTGGTAGATTGGTATCAAGCGAGGCTGAAAGCTGTTTCTTCAAGCCTGCCTTCAAAGTTTGGATTGCTCTTTCCACCAGAGTTTTGGATTACTGATGGTATGGTGCTGTACTTATATGTTCAATCCTATTCGACTTTAGAAAATACCCAAATTCCCTGCTGGTAAATGATGACCCATTATCTGTGACCAACACTTTGGGAGTCCGTGTATTTTAAAAGATATGCGCAATTTTTCTGTCATTACCCCCACATTGACAAATGAACTTTATGATTGTCTAATCACTTTGAGTGGACACCTACAGTGACTAAGAACCTTGAACCCATGAAAAGTCCTGCATAATTGACAGTCAACTGAGTCCAAGGTTTACCCAGCCATTCCCACAAATGTGGGGTACCTGCTGGCGGTAATTTTTGTCCTTATTGGCACGCTGGGCACTGCCCCACCAATGTGGTTATGTCTGCATCGAAGCCTGGCCACCAGACATAACTTCTCACCAGCATCATTTTGAAGACCCTGGATGGTCTGGTGGAGTTCAGTCAGTATTTGGTAGCGACTTTTCCTCAGGACAATCACTCTTGTTCCCTATAATGATATGCCATTCTCTCCCATGAACTCATCTCTCCAGTTCCAAAAGGTTTAATTTCTAGTTGTGACTGTCCTTTGGTTTCCCCCATCACCACCAGTTTTTTAAGTTTTGTAAGGACTGGAGTTTTCTGCACCCAAAGTCTGATATTGTCAGCTCTGACAGGGAGCATGTCCAGAAAATTTAATATCATTATAGACTTTTCCACTGGGGGTGCCACCACTGATGTATGTGTTAATGGGAGGTTGTTCAATGCATCACAATTGCTGCTCAGTCTCCCAGACAAACTGTTCTAACTAGTAATTAAACACATTTGGTATTAGAGCCCACTGTTGAATGCAGCCCAAAGCTATGGGTGGCACTGCTTTGACCTCGTTGAGCAGATCAAGCAGCATTTGTGGCCCATGATTATGACAAATGTTTGACCATAAATGTATTGGTGGAACTTTCTAACTCCAAATATGACCACTAATCCTTTATTCTCCATCTGGGCACATTACACTCTGCATTAGCCAAAGCCTTGGATGCATACACTATTCGGCGTTCCTCTCCATGAGACCACCCGTGAGGTGGTACAACCCCAATGCCATACAAGGAGGAACCGCATGTCTGTACCAGATTTTTCTTGGTAATCATAGTAAGCCAACACCTTAGAGGGCAATAACTGTTTCTTTACTTCCCTGTAGGTTGGGTTTGTCTGTGCAACCATTTCTAAGGCTGACCCTTTTTTTAAAGAGTTGATGTAGAAGTGCTTATGCCCGAAACGTCGATTCTCCTGTTCCTTGGATGCTGCTTGACCTGCTGCGCTTTTCCAGCAACACATTTTCAGATCTGATCTCCAGCATCTGCAGTCCTCACTTTCTCCAACAACAACATAACCTTGTTAAAGGAGCAGCATTGTTACAGACCACATTAACAGCCCCAATTGGGGAAGTCATATTCTGTGAGATCCAGCTAACTGACCTCATTGCAGTCACAACATCTCTCCCCCTCTAAATCTGATGACATAGGCTGGCCATTTTTCTTGGAGAGCCTCCTGGGGCATTTTGGCACCAGGGCAGGTTCCTTCAACTCGGCATCTGATTCAGGGGGCATGTTACACACAGGAGCTCACCTCTTGTGCCAGGAATACCTTGGTAGAATTTCATTTTCTTCTTTTGCTGGCAAAGACATTGAGGCAGCTATATCTGACGTGTCCATTTCAGATTCAGAGGACTAATCAATGCTTAGTGCAGAGGGTGAACCTACAGGGTCTTTTAGTCTTTCCATGTGTTCTGAGGGATGCGGCATGTTTTGCTCCTACACTGTTTGCAAATTCATAGCTTTCATATGGTGCATGTGCTTGTTCAGGACTGTTGCACCTACCTAAACTTTATATGTCACTGGTCCTGACCTCGCATCAACCATGCCTCTTCTGCCTCTTACCCATGTAGGATTATTTCTGTGATTCTTGGACCAAATGTCACCTCCTACATGAAACGGTCTCTCACTTGGCAGAGCTCCGTGTCTGGCATTGGCATTCCTGGTGCCATTTCTCCTCCCCCCCCCCCGACCAGGTCCAGTAAGTCCAGACTTAACCTGGTGTGGAGTCTTGTACCGATTAGCAGCTCTGCAGGTGCTTTACCTGTAATTACATGTGTGGTGGTCCTGTAAACGAACAAGAACCATGGTAGATTGGTATCAAGCGAGGCTGAAAGCTG
>NW_025189009.1:0-3192 GCF_004010195.1 Chiloscyllium plagiosum | reverse complement strand
ACGGGATGGACTGAGAGCTCTGATTTGGTGTTGTCTGATTCCTGTAGTCACTGTCTCTATTGCAAAGAGAGCTCTTCATTTGCTGTCAAAGGGCAGATGGGTCTTTATATCATTCCACCTTCAACATTCTCCCCCCCCACCCCCACACACACACACACCTCTCTGTGCACACCCAACATAGGGGCCTCTCCGTGCCAGGGACCTGGGTTGGATTCCAGCCTCAGGAGACTGTCCGTGTGGAGTTTGTGTGTTCTCCCTGTGTCTGCGTGGGGTTCCTCCCGGGGTGATGAAGGAACTGTCGCCCAGGACCTGACCAAACCGCCTGTCACACGTGTGTATCTCTGCCTGACCGGATTGGTAGGTGTGACATTGTGGAGAAGGACAGTATGTCCTCACCCTGAGGTACACCCTGTGCTTTGTGCTATCTCTGTGACAAACGGGCCAGATTCAGGACAGAGCTCATAACTCCAGCCTGGGCAACTCTCCAACCAAAACCTGCCCAGCCAGGAGCACGTTTACAGAGTAACTATTTAAACCAATCATCATGGATATGGTGTCACTGTTGTGAGGAGAACTTTGTTGACTTAGTAACAGAAGCTTTGCTTCATTTCCTGGTAAGGTTGGATGTTGGACACCAGCACACAACAGCAAGACATGTCTCCCACCTTTCTGGAGCGTTATTAACATGCATTCATTCACTGGCTAGGCACGTGCTGATCACCCACGGGACAGCTCCGAGGCTGTCCCCTTGCTGTGGGTTTCGGAGTCAGACTGAGCCAGGACAGCCCTCCAGGCCGTGAGTCAACCAGGTGGGTTTGCTTTCATGAAAATCCTTACAGCAGTTGCACGGTGGCTCTGTATTTCAGACTCCAGCCCAAAGTCCTGGAATTCTGGATCCAATCCAGGGAAATCACCACACAGTGGTCTCCCCCTGTTGGGGGGGTCACCTTGGGGGAGCTCGGTTTTGAGTGTCCCAGTTACCGGGATGAGCTCCACACGTTTGATTTGAGGACTAGTCTCTGCTGGAATAGTTCCCATAGAGAGAGAGAGAGAGGGGGGGGGGCGAGTTGACTGTAGTGTGGAGATGGAGATGGGTGGAATGGCACGGCCAGTGGTTCACTCGGGCTCTTGAATCCTCCTCTGTGGTGGTGGGGGGGGAACACATTCTGGCCAACACCAGAGCAGCTGCTGGACCGTGGGGACAGTACATCAGTGGGATGGGTTAGGGATTGACAGGAGCATCAAACCTCCTTACAACCCACCTCACTGGTGTCTTTGCTCAGTTGAAATTGAGGATAAATTAGGGCCACGTGGACAGTGGGGAATCACCAGGCAACGCAATAACCCCAAGGTGGGGGTGAGCTGCATTTACTGCCCTGTCCCTAGTTACCCCCCTTGAGAAGGTGGGGGTGAGCTGCATATACTGCCCCTGTCCCTAGTTGCCCCCCCTTGAGAAGGTGGGGGGTGAGCTGCATTTACTGCCCCTGTCCCTAGTTGCCCCCCCTTGAGAAGGTGGGGGATGAGCTGCATTTACTGCCCCTGTCCCTAGTTGCCCCCTTGAGAAGGTGGGGGGTGAGCTGCATTTACTGCCCCTGTCCCTAGTTGCCCCCTTGAGAAGGTGGGGGTGAGCTGCATTTACTGCCCCTGTCCCAAGTTGCCCCCCCTTGAGAAGGGGGTGAGCTGCATTTACTGCCCTGTCCCTAGTTGTCCCCCCTTGAGAAGGTGGGGGTGAGCTGCATTTACTGCCCCTGTCTCTAGTTGCCCCCCCTTGAGAAGGTGGGGGTGAGCTGCATTTACTGCCCTGTCCCTAGTTGACCCCTTGAGAAGGTGGGAGTGAGCTGCATTTACTGCCCTGTCCCTAGTTGCCCCCTTGAGAAGGTGGGGGTGAGCTGCATTTACTGCCCCTGTCTCTAGTTGCCCCCCCTTGAGAAGGTGGGGGTGAGCTGCATTTACTGCCCTGTCCCTAGTTGCCCCCCCACAATGTTCCTTAGGGAGGGAATTCCAGGATTGGGACCCAGCCACACTGAAGGAACGGCCGATATATTTCCAAGTCGGGATGGGGAGGGGCTCGGAGGGGAACTCGCAGGGGGTGGGGTGCCCATGGATCTGCTGCCCCTTGTCCTTCTGGATGGAAGTGGCCGTGGGTTTGGAAGGTGCTGCCTGAGGAGTCCTGATTGGGTTTTATAAGGTATGTTATTCTGGTGTAGATCCACCGGCAATAGTCTATCAGTGCAGCGTTGGAGGGGGTGGTGATCTCAGTTTATGTTATTACTTGACAAATCAGACCAAAAGCTGCTCCGATAGTTCATACTTTGTCGTTTATTTTTAAAGTTTGAAACTAAAGCGTAAAGATATGAACCATAGTTACAGGTTTAGCAATTTATTGTGCAAAAGAAATGGAAACGAGGTGGAGTAAACCAGACTAATTATCTCCCTTAAAGATCTTGAAACACCCAATGGAATACGATCTGAAAAATGCACAGCTTTAATTACTGACACCGAAGGGAAATCCTTTCCCATTCACCTTCTCAGGGCTTCATTTCCACGTGGCTTCACCAAGGTTCAGCCTGGTGGACTGGTTCGGTCACTTGGAATGCGGCACATGAGGAAGGTGCCCGGCAGTTGGATACAAAATTGTTGTGAATGTACAAGACAGTGGGAGGTGCTCGATGTTTGCTTTTCGGACTGGAGGCCCGTGACCAGTGGTGTCCCGCAAGGAGTGGTGCTGGGTCCACTGCTTCTTGTGTAAATGATTTGGATGTGAACACGCAAAGTAGGATCAGTAAGTGGGGCAGACGCAGAGGGTGGTGTGTGTATGGAACAAGCTGCCAGAGGATGTGGTGGAGGCTGGTTCAGCTACAACATTTAAAAGGCATCCTGACAGGTACATGAATAGAAAGGGTTTAGAGGGATGTGGGATAAACACAAACAAATGGGACTATTCCGTTTTGGAAATCCTGGTCGGTGCAGATGAGTTGGGTCTGTTTCCAGGCTGGATGACTATGACTGACTGCCTAATGTTGAGATAACGTTTTTCTTAACATCACTGGTATATCTCTCTTTCTCAAGAACAGCTGTTTTATACATTCAGGTTCAGGCAAGACTTCTGCGAAAAACTGCCCCAAACATCAAACTAAAACATGTTTTTATTCCAGGTTGTGGGGATCGGTACAGGGCAATGGGGAGAGAGCA
>NW_025189008.1:0-3192 GCF_004010195.1 Chiloscyllium plagiosum | reverse complement strand
GACCTCGATAGTGGCCCTGCTGAGTCAGTGTGTTAACTCGATAGTACCCGTGCTGAGTCAGTGTGTGACCTCGATAGTGCCCGTGCTGAGTCAGTGTGTGTCCTTGATCGTACCCGTGATAAGTCGGTGTCTGATCCCGATAGTGCCCGTGCTGAGTCAGTGTGTGACATCGATTGTGCCCATGCTGAATCAGTGTGTGAGCTCGATAGTGCCCGTGCTGAGTCAGTGTGTGACCTCGATAGTGCCCGTGCTGAGTCAGTTTGTGTCTTTGATAATGCCCGTGCTGAGTCAGTTTGTGTCCTCGATAGTGCCCGTGCTGAGTCAGTGTGTGACCTCAATCGTACCCGTGCTGAATCAGTGTGTGACCTCGATAGTGCCCGTGCTGAGTCAGTGTGTGACCTCGATATTGCCCGTGCTGAGTCAGTGTGTGAACTGGATAGTACCCGTGCTGAGTCAGTGTGTAAATCAGACAGTACCTATGCTGAGTCAGTGTGTAAGCACTATAGTACCTGAGCTGAGTCAGTGTCAAAATTTGATATTGCCCCTGCAGAGTCAGCGTGAATACCCAACAGTACCTGTGTTGAGTCAGTGTGTAAACTCGATAATACCGGGGCTGAGTCAGTGCGCAAACGTGATTGTACCCGTGCTGAGTCAGTGTGTAAACTCGATAGTACCTGTGCTGAGTCAGTGTGTAAACTCGATTGTACACGTGCTGAGTCAGTGTGTAACATCGATAGTGCCCGTGCTGAGTCAGTGAGACCTCGATAGTGCCTGTGCTGAGTCAGTGTGTGAACTCGATAGTGCCCGTGCTGAGTCAGTGTGTGAACTCGATAGTGCCCGTGCTGAGTCAGTGCGCGAACGTGATTGTACCCGTACTGAGTCAGTGTGTAAACTCGATAATACTCGTATGGAGTCAGTGTGTAAACATGATGGTACCCGGGCTGAGTCAGCGTGTAAACTCGATAGAGTCTGTATGTAAACGCGATTGTACACGTGCTGAGTCAGTGTGTAAACGTGATGGTATCCGGGCTGAGCTCGAGTGTAAACTTGATAGTACCCAGGGTGAGCTAGCGTGTAAACTCACCAGTACCTGTGCTGTGTCAGTTTGTAAATCCGATAGTATCCAGGCTGATTCAGTGCGCAAACGCGATTGAACATGTGCTGAGTAAATGTGTAAACTTAATTGTATTTATGCTGAGTCAGTGTATAAATCCGATTGTACCCGGGCTGAGTCAGTGTGTAAACTCGTTAGTACCCCTGCTGAGTCAGTGTCTAAATGCGCCAGTACCCATGCTGAGTCAGTGTGTAAACACGATAGTACCCGTATCGAGACAGTTTCTAAACTTGACACTATTCGTGCTGAGTCAGTGTGAACTCAAGAGTGACCGTGCTGAGTCAGTATGTGAACTCGATATTATCCGTGCTGAGTCAGTGTGTGAACTCGATAGTGCCCGTGCTGAGTCAGTGTGTGAACTCGATAGTGCCCATGCTGAATCAGTGTGTGAATTCGATAGTACCCGTGCTGAGTCAGTGTGTGACCTCGATAGTGCCCATGCTGAGTCAGTGTGTGACCTCGATAGTGCCCATGCTGAGTCAGTGTGTGAACTCGAAAGTACCTGTGATGAGTCAGTGTGAGACCGCGATAGTGCCTATGCTGAGTCAGTGTATGAACTCGATAGTGCCCGTGCTGAGTCAGTGTGTAAACCCGATAGTACCCGTGCTGAGTCAGTGCGCAAACGTGATTGTACCTGTGCTGAGTCAGTGTGTAAACTCGATAGTACCCCTGCTGAGTCAGTGTGTAACATCGATAGTGCCCGTGCTGAGTCAGTGTGTGACCTCGATAGTGGCCGTGCTGAGTCAGTGTGTGAACTCGATAATGCCCGTGCTGAGTCAGTGTGTGACATCAATAGTTCCAGTGCTGAGTCAGTGTGTCAATTCAACAGGATTCCTGCTGAGTCAGGTGTGACATCAATTGTAACCATGCTGAGTCAGTGTGTGAACTCGATAATACCCGTGCTAAGTCGGTGTATGAACTCGATAGTGCCCGTGCTGCGTCAGTGTGTGACCTCGATAGTGTCCGTGCTGAGTCAGTGTGTGACCTCGATAGTACCAGTGCTGAGTCAGTGTGTCAACTCGACAGTACCCATGATGAGTCAGTGTGTGAAATCGATAGTACCCGTGCTGAGTCAGTGTTTGACCTCAATCGTACCCGTGCTGAGTCAGTGTTTGACCTCGATAGTGCCTGTGCTGAGTCAGTGTGTGACCTCGATAGTGCCAATGCTGAGTCAGTGTGTGACCGCGATAGTGCCCGTGCTGAGTCAGTGTGTGAACTCGATATTACCAGTGATGAGTCAGTGTGTCAACTCGACAGTACCCATGATGAGTCAGTGTGTGAACTCGACAGGACCTGTGCTGAGTCAGTGTGTGTCCTCGATAGTACCCGTGCTGAGTCAGTGTGTGACCTCGATAGTGCCAATGCTGAGTCAGTGTGTGAACTCGATAGTGCCCGTGCTGAGTCAGTGTGTGACCTCGATAGTGCCTGTGCTGAGTCAGTGTGTGAACTCGAAAGTACCCATGCTGAGTCAGTGTGTGACCGCGATAGTGCCCGTGCTGAGTCAGTGTGTGAACTCGATATTACCAGTGATGAGTCAGTGTGTCAACTCGACAGTACCCATGATGAGTCAGTGTGTGAACTCGACAGGACCTGTGCTGAGTCAGTGTGTGTCCTCGATAGTACCCGTGCTGAGTCAGTGTGTGACCGCGATAGTGCCCATGTTGAGTCAGTTTGTAACATCGATAGTGCCCGTGCTGAGTCAATGTGTAACATCAATACTTCCCATGCTGAGTCAGGGTGTGAACCCGATAGTGCCCGTGCTGAGTCAGGGTGTGACATCAATAGTTTCCGTGCTGAGTCAGTGTGTGAACCTGATAGTGCCCGTGCTGAGTCAGTGTGTGACCTCGATAGTGCCCATGCTGAGTCAGTGTGTAACATCGATAGTGCCCGTGTTGAGTCAATGTGTGACCTCAATCGTACCCGTGCTGAGTCAGTGTTTGACCTCAATCGTACCCGTGCTGAGTCAATATGTGACCTCGATAGTACCCGTGCTGAGTCAATATGTGACCTCGATAGTGCCCGTGTTGAGTCAATGTGTGATCTCAATAGTGCCCGGGCTGTGTCAGTGTGTGAACTCG
>NW_025189007.1:0-3192 GCF_004010195.1 Chiloscyllium plagiosum | reverse complement strand
AAGAAAGTAAGGAAAACCAAGTAACTATAGATTAGTGAGCCTGACGTCAATGGTGACTAAATTGTTGGGGGGGTGGGGGTTGAGGGAAAGGACGTATATGCATCTGGAAAGACAAGGACAGAAGAGGGCTTTATACATTGGCGATCACGTCTCACTGACTCGGTGACATTTTTTGAGCAAGTGATGAAGATGATTGATGAAGGCAGGACAGTGGATGATGTCTTTATGTAATTCAATAAGAAAACCAAAATGTTCTACATGGTAGACTGTTTAGCAAGGTTAGACTGCCTGGAATCCAGGGCGAGCTCGCTATTTATGTCCAAAGTTTTCTTGAATATTGGAGACACGGCGTGACAGTGGACACTTGTTCATTAAACTTGGGGACCTGTGACCAGTGGCGTGCCACAACGATCAATAGTGGGTCCACTGCCTTTTGTTTCTTATGCAAATCATTTGCATTGGAGTATATGAGGTACGATCAGTAAGTTTGTAGATAATTACAAATTTGGTGGTGTAGTTGACAGTGAAGAATAATGTCTCAGAATATAATGGGACGTTGATTCGGTGAGCTGAGGAGTGGCAGATGGAGTTTATTTTAGATAAAGGTGAGGTGTTGCATTTTGGCAAGAAACATCAGGGCAAGACATATAGGTAGGGTCCTGACGAAAGTTGCCAAACAAGGAAACCTCCACAGATATTATAGAATCCCTACAGTGAAGAAACAGTATTTTCGGTCCATCGAGGCCACACCGAACCTCTAAACAGTATCCCACTGGACAAACCCCTTTCCCTCTGAGCCTGCATTTTCCATGGCTAGGTATAGATAAGGTAAACGGTCAATATCTGTTCCCAGAATAGACGAGTCCAAAATTAGAAGACAAAGTTTTAAAGTGAGAGGGGAAAGATTTAAAAAGGGACATTTGGACAACATTTTCACACAGAGACTGCGCCGTGCATGGATTGAACAGCTAAAAGAGGTAGTGGAGGCAGGTACAGTTACACCATTTAAAATGCTTTTGGATGGGTACATGCATGGAAAGTGTTTAGAGGGAAATGGGCCAAATGCTGGCAAGGGCGACGTAATTAATTTAGGATATTTGGTTGGTATAGAAGACCAGACCGAAGGATCTTTTTCCATGCTATACATCTCTGAGAGTCTATTGACTCTCGAGTGTTTAACATGGGAACAGGAGGAGGCTATTCAGCTTCTGAATTCTGCCAGTCAGCTTGTTTGCTCAATTACTGACAGCCAAATACAAAAATAAATCACTCAGATTTTGATGATGTTTTACAGAAACAGGAGAAAGGCTTTTAGTCAAGAAAAGCTGTAAAGAATGTGAAGAGGCCATTCAGTCCCTCAACTCCATTCCACAAGAGCGGCAGTTGAGCACAGAGCTATTGCAGCCTGTTACTCTGGAGAAGGTAGAGGACATCTGCTTTCACAAAACTTCGATGAGGAGGCAGTCACTCAGCTGCTGAAGACTGGGACACAGGAACAGGAGGGAGTCATTCAGCTGCTCGAGATTGGGACACAGGAACAGGAGGGAGTCATTCAGCTGCTCGAGATTGGGACACAGGAACAGGAGGGAGTCATTCAGCTGCTCGAGATTGGGACACAGGAACAGGAGGGAGTCATTCAGCTGCTCGAGATTGGGACACAGGAACAGGAGGGAGTCATTCAGCTGCTCGAGATTGGGACACAGGAACAGGAGGGAGTCATTCAGCTGCTCGAGATTGGGACACAGGAACAGGAGGGAGTCATTCAGCTGCTCGAGATTGGGACACAGGAACAGGAGGGAGTCATTCAGCTGCTCGAGATTGGGACACAGGAACAGGAGGGAGTCATTCAGCTGCTCGAGATTGGGACACAGGAACAGGAGGGAGTCATTCAGCTGCTCGAGATTGGGACACAGGAACAGGAGGGAATCACTGAACTGTTCGAGGCTGGGTCACAGGAACAGGAAGGAGTCATTCAACTGCACGAGACTGGAACACAGGAACAGAAGGCAGTCATTCAACTGCTTGAAACTGAGACACAGGGAAATCAAGAGGCGAGTGAGGCCCGAGGATCCTGTTACGCAGAAACAGGAGGATGGGAGTCACTCCCCACTAGTATGGGACACTGGCAGAGAAGGGGAGTTTGCTTGCAACAAACAGAATTACATGAATAAGTAGTATTCGTGGTCCATTCAATCCTGCTCCACCATTCACTAAGACCATGGCTGATCCGATTGTGATTCCCTCATTCCATTTTACGGAGACTGTCCTCTCTGCAGCCTCTGCTCCATTTGTTGATCATGTTGTCGACCCAGATGCTGTAACAACAGTCACTATGACTCATCCAGACGGTCGAGTCTAACCGGATGAGTCAGGATTTGAAGGGTCTAATAACAAGAATGAAAACACAAAATAAAGATATTTCCAGATGTTTCGTTCTCTCACATTCGCAATCCAACTCACATACCCAGCCCATCCATTATACTTTCCAGATGGAGCACTGTGTAGATCTGGCTAGCGTACTGCTGAATGCAATCCACCAATATCCAGAATGGAACTCTGTGCAACCACACCAATGCTTGATCTATAATCCTGGGATAAATTTCCAGCGTGCTTATCATGAAGAAAGACATGAAGACCTGTGACCTTTAGGAGGTTAGTTGTCATATCTTGGTACTGTCCATATCACAGTAGAATTGTTGTTGGACATATTAGAATGCACAAAGTCAGACAAATCTCTTGGTCCTGACCAGATATATCGAAGAGGACTGTAAGAGGCGAGAAAAAAAAGCTTAAGGGCCAAGATCCCAGAGACTGGGCGGTAGCAAATGTTGTGCCCTTATTCAAGAATGGCTGCAAAAAAAAAGCCTAGGAATATAGAACCGTAAGCTTCACACCTGTTTTCGGTAAACCACTTGAGAAGGTTCTGAGAGATAAGATGTTCATGCAATTGGAAAGACAGAGTTTGACTTGAAGCAGTCAGCATGGCTTTGTGCATAGCGGATCATGCCTTACAAATTTTGTTAGAGATGTTTGAGGAAGTGACCAGGAAGCTTGACGAGGGCAGGGTGGTAGACATATTCTATATCGGCCTTTGATAAGGTTCCACATAGTAGCCGCTCGAGAAGGTTAGATCGCATGGAATCCAAGGTGAACTGGCATATTGGAGACACAATTGGCTTGACGTTGTGAACC
>NW_025189006.1:2069-3192 GCF_004010195.1 Chiloscyllium plagiosum | reverse complement strand
AGAATATCACAGCCGGTCATGTAGCATACAAGGTGCAGGAAAATCGATGTTTTGAGCGTTAACCCTTCATCAGGAATGAGTGGGTGTCCCAAGGGACCTAAGAGATAAATGGGATGGGAATCAGGACGAGGGAAGTTATCTGGGAATGCTATTGGTAAATGAAGATCGGGTTGAAGGTGGTAATTCAGGAAGGAGGGTGGGGTGGATAGATTGGATGGAAGATGTACCGGTCGGACAGGTCATGGGGATTGCTTTTTTCTCTGATTGGATCTGGGATAAGTTGTGAGGAGAGAAAATGTGAAAACTGGTGAGTTCTGCATTGTTCCGATGCGGTTGCAATGTCCAAACTCGGAAAGTGAGACATTCTTTCTCCAAGATTTGGGTGGTATGAGTTTGGCGATGGAGGAGACCTGCATGTGCTGGGCGGAGTGGAGGGGGAATCAAAATGTTCAGCCACAGGGCAGTGGGGTTCCATTGAGCGTGTGATCCAGAAATGTAGTCGGATACATTCTACAAGTTGCAAAACAGTCTCCACTGGGGAGAAGTGACCACATTGGGAGCAATGGATAGAGTAGATGATGTGTGTGGAAGTACAGGTAAATCTCTCTCGTATGTGGCAGGATCCTTTGTGGCCGTGGACCGAGAACACAGATTTGTGTGGGCGCAGTATTTGAATTTCTTGCTGTGCCAGTGGAAGGCGCAGGGACTGGCGAGTGTGATTGTAGACAGCATGAGTCTAACAAGAATGTTGGGAGTGAATAGTGTTTCCAGAACGCAGATAGAGGTGGGGAAGGAAATATATCTCTGGTAGTGGCGTCTGTTTGGAGGAGGAAGAAATGGCGGAGGATAATATGGTAAATTCCGAGGGAGTGTCGCTGAACAAACAGACCTTGGAGTGCAGGTTCATAGCTCCTTGAAAATGAAGTCGCAGGTAGATAGCATAGTGAGAAGACGTTTGGTATGCTTTCCTTTATTGGTCAGAATATTGAGTACAGGCGTTGGGAGGTCATATTGCCGCTGTACAGGACATTGGTTAGGCCACTGTTGGAATATTGCGTGCAATTCTGGTCTCCTTCCTATCGGAATTATGTTGTGAAACTTGAAAGGATTTAGAAAAGATTTA
>NW_025189006.1:0-1202 GCF_004010195.1 Chiloscyllium plagiosum | reverse complement strand
AACTCCACCTCTCCAACTACGACAATCTCGGAATCCCCTTGTCCTCACCTTGCTGTGGATACACCGCACCATCCTCCTCCACTTCCGCTACCTAGAAACATACCACACCACCAGCGATATAATTCCCTTCCCACCTCGATCTTCACACTGGAGAGATCATTCCCCCCACGACTCCCTTGTGAGCTCCTCACACCCTACCGACCCACAATACATTGCTGGCTCCTTTCCTTGCCACGACAACAATTGAAATACCTGCGCCCACACCTCCCCCTCTTCGTCTGTTCACGGCCCCAAAGGATGTTTCCACATCCTTCAGAGATTTACCTGCACTTCCTCACATGTCATCTAATGTGTCAGTTGCTCCTGATGTGGTCTTCTCTACATTGGGGTGATAGGACGCCAACTTGTAGAACATTCCAGAGAACATTTCTTGGACACCCACACTAACCAATCCCACCGTCCTGCGGCTCCTTAACTACCGCTCACATTCCACCAAGGACATGCAAGTTCTGGTCTCCCTCCACCACCAATCCCAAACCACCCGACGCCTTGAGTAAGAACACCTCATATTCCACCTTAGGATTTTCCAACCACGCAGGGGAAATGTGAATTATCCTATATCCAAACTTCCAAAATGGACACTCAGCCTTGAACTGTCGTATGAGTCCATCTTCCTTGCCATTTATTTGTCCAACCAAAACTCTGACTTATCACCTTCACCCCACCCTTTCTCTACCTATTGCATTCCCAGCTACCTTCTTCTCAGCCCCAACACACATTTATCTCTCAGTCACCTTGGGCTACATGCCTCATTCCTGATCAAGGGCTTATGTTTATTCTCCTGCTCCTCGGATTCTGCCTAAGCGGCTGTCCTTTTCCAGCATCACACTTATCCATTCGGATCTCCAGCATCTGCAGTCCTCATGTTCGCCTCCATGACTGGGGACTAACCCCTCTGCACGCTGTTCGGAGCATGAATTATCAGAAACTACTAGTATGTAGAGATCATCGCTCAGTTCTAGTAAGTTGCATTTGATGAATACTCTTTATTAAAAAACAAATTACAATTCAACAAATATTCATTCCGTCCCAAAGTTGCAGGTTTTCTTCCTGAATTGGGCAATCTGATAACAAAGAGTGAATGATGAAGAACTTCGAGGTAGAGATGTTTCCGGGTGTTGTATTCCAGGCTGGATGTCCTT
>NW_025189005.1:2155-3192 GCF_004010195.1 Chiloscyllium plagiosum | reverse complement strand
ACCTGTTAGAATTCTTTGAAGAGGTGACAAGTCGGTTAGACCAGAGAAACCCAGAGGATGTGCACTATCTAAACTTCCAAAAGACCTTTGATAAGGTGCCACACGGGAGGCTGCTAAGTAAGGTGAGGGCCCATGGTGTTCGAGGTGAGCTACTGGTATGGATTGAGGATTGGCTGTCTGGCAGAAGGTAGCGAGTTGGGATAAAGGGTTCTTCTTCGGAATGGCAGCCGGTGACAAGCGGTGTCCCGCAGGGTTCAGTGTTGGGGCCGCAGCTATTCACGTTATATATTAGTGATCTGAATGAAGTGACTGGGGGCATTCTAGCGAAGTTTGCCGATGATACAAAGTTAGGTGGACAGGCAGGTAGTACTGAGGATGTGGGGAGGCTGCAGAAGGATCTAGACAGTTTGGGAGAGAGTGGTTCAGGAAATGGCTGATGGAATTCAATGTGAGCAAATGTGAGGTCTTGCACTTTGGAAAAAAGAATACAAGCATGGACTACTTTCTAAACGGTGCGAAAACTCATAAAGCCAAAGTACAAAGGGATCTGGTAGTGCTAGTCGAGGATTCTCTAAAGGTCAACATGCAGGTTGGGTCCATGAGTAAGAAAGCGAATGCAATGTTCTCATTTATCTCAAGAGCTGAAAATGTGTTGCTGGAAAAGCGCAGCAGGTCAGGCAGCATCCAAGGAACAGGAGAATCGACGTTTCGGGCATAAGCCCTTCTTTAGGAGCCCTTCTTCTCCTAAAGAAGGGCTTATGTCCGAAACGTCGATTCTCCTGCTCCTTGGATGCTGCCTGACCTGCTGCGCTTTTCCAGCAACACATTTTCAGCTCTGATCTCCAGCATCTGCAGACCTCACTTTCTCCTCGAAGATTTATCTCAAGAAGGTTAGAATATGAAAGCACTGATGTGCTAGTGAGACTTTATAAAGCTCTGGTGAGGCCCCATTTGGAGTACTGTGTCCAGTTTTGGGCTCCACACCTCAGGAAGGACATACTGGCACTGGAGCGTGTCCAGCGGAGATTCACACGGAT
>NW_025189005.1:0-999 GCF_004010195.1 Chiloscyllium plagiosum | reverse complement strand
CTAAAGAAACTAATCTGCCTGAGAGTTATGGGATCGACTTGATTGCCATGAATTTAACAGAAAGCTAACTGAAACTGTTTTTATCCCCGAAAGATAACAAGACTGATGGTGTTTCCAATGATCATCAGAAACAAACCCCAGAATACATGGTTCAGAGATGGGTGTCAATAGCCCATCAACATCCAACTCCTGCAATCATTGAGCAAACTTATGTGTGATTAACCAGAAAATCACTGTTCACTCTGCGCAGATGGACAGGGATGTGGGGAAGTACTGGCCTAGTGGTATTGTCACTAGACAGTTAATCCAAAGACTTAGATAACGTTCTGGAGACCTGGGTTCAAAGCCTGCTGCAGCAGATGAGGGAATTTGAATTCAATAAAAATAAGCTCTGGAACTTAAGTGTCTAATTGATCGTCAGAAAAACCCATCTGGTTC
Organism: Chiloscyllium plagiosum; assembly: GCF_004010195.1. NCBI lineage: Eukaryota > Metazoa > Chordata > Chondrichthyes > Orectolobiformes > Hemiscylliidae > Chiloscyllium > Chiloscyllium plagiosum. The sequence goes on along the minus strand of NW_025189005.1, from coordinate 561 downwards.
ACTAATGCCCTTTCAGGAAGGAAGCCGCCATCCTTACCTGGTCTGGCCTACATTGTGACTTCAGACTCACAGCAATGTGGTCGACTCTTCCCTGCCCCCTGGGCAATTAGGGATGGGCAGGAAATGCTGCCAGGCCAGCGATACCCTCATCCTGTGAATGAATAAAGGAAAATAAAAGTCCCTACCCAGTCTGAATCGGTACATGTTCAACAATGTTGTGAACATTTCCAAAACTAAGTTCTCTACGTACATAATTTTATTAACATTATAACTGCCAAAACCATTGCTCATTCCTTGGTGTGCACAATAGAAAAAAATCCTTCAACTGTGGCTATCAGGATGGATGCCTGAGTGATCCCTTCCCCCACATACAGAGCAGGAGAACAGCTTCTCCCCAGTCTGACTGGTTTGGCCAGTTTCCAGGTGGGATAGGTAAAGAATTCCCTTCTGACATTCCCCATTTTTCCACAGCCTCTCCCTGGTGTGGCTGCACTGGTGTTTTGCCATTTCAGATAAATGCTGGCAGACCTGTTACACACACCGTGTAGGTGTGTTACTGCC
>NW_025189004.1:0-3192 GCF_004010195.1 Chiloscyllium plagiosum | reverse complement strand
TAACAGTTTGTTTCAGAGAGAGTCAGAGAGTGTTTCAGTGTGTCACAGTCTGTCAGAGAGTGTCACAGTATGCCTCAGAGAGTGTCACAGTGCGTCTCAGTGAGTGTCAGTGTGTTTCACAGAGTCAGGGAGAGTCAGAAAGTGTCACGGTCTGTCTCAGAGAGTGTCACAGTGTGTCACCGTCTGCCAGAGAGTGTCACAGAGTGTTTCAGATGTGCTAGAAAGTGTAACAGTATGTCACAGAGAGTGTCAGAGAGTGTCACAGTATGTTTCAGAGAGTGTCAGAGAGTGTCACAGACTGTCAGAGAGTGTCACAGTGTATCTCTGCCTGTGTCAGAGACCGTCACAGTGTGTTGGAGAGTGTCAAAGTGTGTCACAGTGTGTCTCTGCCTGTGTCTGAGAGTGTCACAGTGTGTTCCAGAGAGTGTCAGAGAGTGTCACATTGTGTCACAGTCTGTCACAGTGTGTCACAGTGTGTCTCTGCCTGTGTCAGAGAGTGTCACAGTGTGTTTCAGAGAGTGTGACAGTCTGTCACAGTCTGTCAGAGAGTGTCACAGTTTGTCTCTGCCTGTGTCAGAGAGTGTCACAGTGTGTTTCAGAGAATGTCAGAGAGTGTTACAGTGTGTCTCAGAGAGTGTCACAGTCTGTCACAGTCTCTCACAGAGTGTTTCAGTGTATCACAGACTGTCAGAAAGTGTCACAGTGTGTTTCAGTGTATCACAGTCTGTCAGAGAGTGTCGCAGTGTGTCTGGGTGAGTATCACAATGTGTCTGAGAGTGTCAGACAGAGTCAGAATGTGTCACAGTCTACTCAGAGAGTGTCAGGCAGGATCAGAGATTGTATTTCAGAGTGTGTAAGATAGAGTCTGAACGTGTCACAGTATGTCATGCCGTGTCCCAGAGAGTGTCAGAGAGTGTCAGCATTTGGCTCAGAGAGGGTCACAGTCTGTGAGAGAGTGTCACAATGTTTCTCAAAGAGTGTCAGAGTGAGTCAGAGAGTGTCACAGTATGTCATACTGTGCCTCAGAGAGTGTCATAAAGAGTCAGACCGTATCACAGTGTGTCTCAGAGAGTGTCACAGTGTGTCTCAGAGAGTGTCAGAGAGAGTCAGAGAGTATCACAGTATGTCATACTGTGCCTCAGAGAGAGTCAGAGAGAGTCAGTGAGTGTCACAGTCTATCTCAGAGAGTGTCAAAGTGTGTCTCAGAGAGTCAGAGAGAGACGGAAAGTGTGTCTCAGAGAGTGTCACAGTGTGTCTCAGACAGTGTCAGAGATTGCCACAGAGAGTTTCAATGAGAGTCAGAGAGTGTCACAGTGTGTCTCAGAGATTCAGGGAGAGTCTTCAAGTGTCATAATCTGTCAGCGAGTGTCACAGTCTGTCTCAGAGAGTGTCACAGTGTGTCACCGTCTGTCAGAGAGTGTCACAGAGTGTTTCAGATGTGCTAGAAAGTGTCACAGTATGTCACAAAGAGTGTTGGAGAGTGTCACAGTGTGTCTCAGAGAGGGTCACAGTGTGCTGGAGAGTGTCGGCGAGTGTCACAGTGTGTCTCAGAAACTGTCACAGTGTGTTGGAGAGTGTCAGAGCGTGTCACATTGTGTCTCTGCCTGTGTCAGAGATTGTCACAGTGAGTTTCAGAGAGAGACAGAGAGTGTGACAGTGTGTCTCAGAGATTGTCAGATAGGATCAGAGAGTGCCACAGTGCATCTCAAAGTGTCAGAGAGAGTCAGAGAGTGTGACAGTGTCTCTGAGAGAGTGTCAGAGAGAGTCGGAGAGTGACACAGTGTGTCGAAGAGAGTTTCAGAGAGTGTCACTTTGTGTCTCAGTGAGTGTCACAGTGTGTCTCAGAGAGTCAGGGAGAGTCAGAAAGTGTCACATTCGGTGTGAGAGAGTGTCACAGTGTTTCTCAGAGAGTCAGGGAGAGTCGGAAAGTGTCACAGTCTGTCTGAAAGAGTGTCACAGTGTGTCACCGTCTGTCAGAAAGTGTAACAGAGTGCTTCAGATGTGCTGGAATGTGTCACAGTATGTCATAGATAGTGTCAGAGAGTGTCACAGTGTGTCTTAGAGGGTGTCACAGTGTGTTGGAGAGTGACAGAGAGTGTCACAGTGTGTCTCTGCCTGTGTCAGAGAGTGTCAAAATGTGTTTCAGATAGTGTCAGAGAGTGTCACAGTCCGTCAGAGAGTGTGATAGTGTGTCTCTACCTGTGCCAGAGAGTGTCACAGTGTGTTTCAGAGAGTGTCAGAGAGCGTCACAATGTGTCTGAGGGAGTGTCACAGTCTGTCACAGTCTCTCAGAGAGTGTTTCAGTGTGTCACAGTCTATCACAGAGTGTCACAGTGTGTCTCTGCCTGTGTCAGAGAGTGTCACACTGTGTTTCTGCCTGTGTCAGAGAATGTCACAGTGTGTTTCAGAGAGTGTCAGAGAGTGTCTCATTCTGTCACAGTCTGTAGGAGAGTGTCACAGTGTGTTTCAGAGAATATCAGAGAGTGTCACAGTGTGTCTCAGGGTGCCAGAGAGAGTCAGATAGTGTTTCAGTGTGTCACAGTCAGTTAGAGAGTGTCACAGTGTGTTTCAGAGAGAGTCAGACAGTGTCATATTCTATCTCAGAGAGTATCACAGTGTGTCTCAGGTAGTCAGAGAGAGGCTGAAAGTGCCACAGTGTATCTCAGAGAGTGTCGCAGTGTCGCAGAAAATGTCATCGTGTGTCAGAGAGTGTCACAGAAGGTCAGAAAGTGTCATCGTGTGTCTCAGAAATTGTCACAGTCTGTCAGAGAGTGTCTCAGTGTTTCTCACAGAGTGTCAGAGAGCGTCAAAGTGTGTCTCAGTGTGATACAGTCTGTTAGAGAGTGTCACAGTGTGCCTCAGAGAGTGTCAGAGAGAGTCAGAGTGTGTCACAGTGTGTCTAAGAGAGGATGACAGTGTGTCTCAGAGAGAGTCAGAAAGTGTCACAGTTTGTCTCAGAGAGTGTCACTTTGTGACAGTCTGTCAGAGAATGTTACATGATATTTCAGAGTGTTTCAGAGAGAGTCAGAAAGTGTCACAGAGTGTCATACTGTGCCTCAGAGAGGGTCAGAGAGAGTCACAATGTGTCTCTGCCTATGTCAGAGAGTGTCACAGTGTATTTCAGAGAGTGTCACAGTGTGTCTCAGAGAGTGTCACAGCCTGTCACCGTCACTCAGAGAGTGTTTCAGTGTG
>NW_025189003.1:2194-3192 GCF_004010195.1 Chiloscyllium plagiosum | reverse complement strand
CACTGTAATCTTGATCAGATTATCGCTGTTTGGTTTTATTTGAAACCATAAGCTTTAAAGTGAATTCCGACGTTCTTTTAGCAAGTTATCCAAAACATGTCTGACTTCTTTGGCGTATCAGCAGTTTGGTGCAACGATGTATTCAGCTTAACTTAAATTCTGTTTCTATCTCAGGACAGGTGTTACATAAGACAGTACTGAATACTTTAATTTCTCCTCTTCAATTGTCCATATTAAAAACAAATTTCTTCCTGGATTAATATCTTAGCTGCACTATTTCATGAATCGCAGTTCAATACAATCAATCAAGATAAGGGGTTTGCGTACGTGGGCCGGCCACACCGACACGACCACCGATCCGATGAGTCCTGTTCCATTTCCACTAGCTGCTTCCGGAGACGTCACTGCTGCAATCTTCCTCTACCGTCACCCCACAAGGAATGAAGACAAAGATGAAAGTGAGACAAAAGAGAAGAAAAACGATGCGTCTGGACCGGTAATCAAAATCTAATATGCTCAGAAGGCTCGACACTGTCTATACTGCAAATGCCTGCCACATTAAAACAAAGGAAGGGGACGTGCGGGGTTGACCAGTACTAGAGTGTTTCTGCTGTGAAGTGAGACGAGCGAATCTGGGATTCGTTTCAGTCAAATCCACCTCCAGTAAGTCGGTGTTGCTCCCTCCTGCTGGCCATCAAGGGAACGTGCATCTGTACGTTAAACCGTTGCTCCCAGCAAACATGGATAATCTTGAAAGGAAACATGCTGTTTGGACAAAATTGAAGGCTCTCTTTGCGTCTCCATGAAACCTGTGAGCGACAAAAGTTTCACTATCCTTAAAGACTTTTTCAAGGTGAGAGAGAAACGTGGAGAACTGCCAACACTCCAGAAAAGCGTGCACAATCTACGCCTGCTGCAGACAATCTGGGTTGGTGTCATGGAGGGCTTTAAGGCGGTTAAGAGCCAGGAAGACCTCAGAAGCTCCACACCGTGGAGCA
>NW_025189003.1:0-1649 GCF_004010195.1 Chiloscyllium plagiosum | reverse complement strand
GACAGGGTCTCACACACATAAATGTTGGATGTTCTTTTCAAACTGCGCTCTTAGAAGTGAATCCACAAATGAATGCGACTGCTCTAAACAATATTATTAGTGCAGCGTTAATCAGTGGTTGGGAATCAGAAAGCTTCCTGATAAGATCTATAATCCGACAGGGCTGTCACTCTCACTTTTCCTCTCTGATTGTTGACCTGGATGTATCTGAATAATTGTTGAAAATCATTCAAGTGTTTCTTCCTCTTTGGCGACAGTCTATCCACTGAGAACTTAATTAGTTAGGTTCCTCAGTCCATCGTTGTTCAACTATAATTTCTTTCGTTACTTAGATTCAGGGCCCAGATTCTTACTGAATATCTTCATTTTGCATTTTAATGAACATTTCAAGCACTTTATGATCACTCTTTCCCAATGCAATAATATTGAGCTGTGTCCGTATTTCGTGAAGAAAGTATAAGAACTTTCTGCATGCTCACATCTGTGCTTTTGTATTAATTCAAACCTGTGAGATGTAATAACTTCGTCCTTTTTTGTGTTAGTTCTGTCCAAGTGCCTCTAGCATCAATTAATAAAAAAGACAAGTGAGATTTGGACAATAACTGTGTCACATAATGTGTACATTATTGAGTATATTCCGAAAATTAAAAAGGAGTGCTCCATGAAGAACTCTGACCCTGAAACCGTGAGGCATGTGTGCGACGTTTTTTTTTCATTCCGAGCATTAGGATTATGAAGCAGAACTTCGTTATGTATCCAGATCGCGTTCTTGTTGCTTTTCTCCTGTCAATTTCAGATTGTCTCCTTCGACCCAAACTCATTACCCTTCATTTACTTCCAAACTGAGATTGATGCCATTTTTCCAATCCTCAGACTGTTTTGTGTAAAACTTTCACAATGGCTGTAGCATGCTTCCCAGAACACTAGCAATCCCCATCAGAATATAGCAAAACCCACGCTTCCAATGTGTTCAGTTCGCACAATCCGCACCAATAATCCACACGTCCAAAACCCTTCCTCCTGTAACCACTGTTTCCATCCACATCTTCATCGGCCCAATGATTGCTCAGAGTAAGAAGTGGTCAACTTTTCAATTTCTTGCCCGATTTTCTGAATTTTACTTATGGGAGTTCATCGCTGTTTATATCTATTATTGTCATGAGTTCAGCCAACTGGAACTCATAAAATATGAGTTCTCTGATTGTGGCTGTAGATCTGATCCAATTAGGGAGCAACGGCTTAAAAAAAAAGAAGCATGAACATCAGGGATATTAAGATGCTGAACGTCAGACTCAATAAGAGACCACTGGAAGAAGCTATGCATTTGTAACGAAAAGGTGACGAATGACAGGGTGCCGGCCTTTAAAGAGTGAGTTCGTTACCAGTTATTGTTTGTCTTTGTGCACCAGGATTTCGGGCTGTTCACTTTCCAACTTTCTCGCTCCCATCCCTATCACACCTTTGCCAATTCCACACCTCAATGTGTGTTGACGTGCTGTAGAGTCATTCCCGACTCCAGGCACAGTTGAGACAATATAACATCCTTCACTCTGTCAAGTCAAGACTGATGATTCTGACTGAGTGAGTCAGTCTTTTCAGATTTGTCCACTGCTGCTATTTGACGTTAACAGATTACAGAATTGACTTTA
>NW_025189002.1:0-3192 GCF_004010195.1 Chiloscyllium plagiosum | reverse complement strand
TTGTTAATGCAACATCTTCTGCTTGCAGCATACAATCCTCAACAAACGTTGCCTACTCCCCTCAGGTACCCTTCTTGCCTGCCTCTCTAATTCTAAATTAATGCTCGACCGTTCTTGATCCTCACATTCTGGAAAAAAAGACAGCGAGTAATCACACACTCCGAGCCAATGATGGTCTTATACAATTGTTTACGATACACCCCTCAAAATCTTGCACTCAGAAGAGAAAAGGTGTACTTGTCTACACTCTCCCTGCAATTCAGAACGTGGAGTCCCAGCTTAATAACATTTTCCAACAGCAATGGGGCAAAAACGCAACACTATATTACAAATGCAGTCGCACCAAACCCTGTACAACTGAAACATAACTTCCCAACTTCAATACCGGATGCTCTAAAAAATGTTGGCCAATGTGCAGAAAGCCTTATTCATTGTCCTGTCTACCTTTGACTTCAGTTTTAGAGAATTGTGCACCTGAAACACCAAGTCGCTTTGTTCCAGTACATTCCTTAAATCCAGACTATTCATTATTGATCTCCTACATTGGTTTGACTTAGCCAATTTTGTGCCCACATTTTGCAGATCCCCTGATTCCATGTGATCTCAGCTTAGTTAACATCCTATCATGTGGAAACTTATCAAAAGCATTATAGAAATCATAGAGTCTAATTCTACCACCTGCCCTCATTACCCTTCTTGGTTACTTCATCCAATGTTACAATGTGTGTCAAACACATTAATCCGGCACCGTAGAGGAATGAATTAGCGGCCATTGCTGAGGACTAAATTTTTATCTTCAGTGGCGGAAGGTCTGGGGTAATAGTGAAGACATGGAAAGGTTGGGAGCTAAGATATGGGGTGGGGCTGGAGCTGGGTGTGTGGGTGATGAAGAGCTTATGACCGAAACGTCGATTATCATTCTCAGTCGATGCTGCTTGATTGCTGTTCTTTTCCATCATGACATCATAGACTCTGATTTCCAGGATCTGCAGTCCTCACTTTCTCCAAGAACCTACCTCAGGCAGTTCCCTTAAACCTACCTTCAATCACCTTAATATTGTGGCCCTTCGTGATAGGCATTTCCGCTGTGAGCAAAAAATCTATGGCTAACCTCTCTATCCATGCCTCTCACAATCTTGTGCACATCTCTATCAAGTCACCTTCCATCCTTCTTCGATACAATGAGAACAGCCCTCGCTCCCTCAAACTTTCTTTCATAAGACATGCCCTCCAATCCAGGCAGCATCTTGGTAATCTCTTCTGCACCCTCTCTAAATCTTCGACATCCTTCTTATACTGAGCCGGCCAGAACTGAACACAATATTCCATGTCTCGTCTAACAACGGCTTCAGTGAACTGCAGTAAAACCTGCGGCTCTTAAACTCAATCCTCCTGCTAATGAAAACCAACACGTCCCATACCTTCTTAGCAAAACTGGCAAGAATGGTGGACACTTTGAGGGATGTATGGACCTTGGAAGGCTCAACAGGATGAAAGTGTGCTGGGCTGATGGTCAGTTTCTTAGCTGCTTCGATGATCAAAGAGATCTTGGTGTCCATGTACATAGATACCTGAAAGTTTCCACCCAAGTTGATAGGGCTTATACAAAGGATACGATGTGTTCCCTGATATTCGTTAAAAATAACAACACCAGGTTATAGTCCAACAATTTTAATTGGAAGCACATTGGGTTTCGGAGCGTCGCTCCTTCATCAGACGGTAGTGGAGGGCTTAGTCGTAACACATAGAATTTATAGCAAAATTTTACAGTGTGATGTAACTGCAATTGTGCATTGAATAATTGATTGTCTGTTAATCATTTCATCTGTTAGAATGCTGTGATATTTTCACTTGTTTCATGTGTAAATCACAAAATCTTTTGAAAAAAATGTTGCATTCTCGGGTTAGCTGTGAACAATGGTGATAGACGACAATATGTTGGCCCCCTGTGTTCTCTGTCGATGCCATGAATCTAATCTAAAAAGGGAGATTACGGAGTTTTACATAACTTCATACAGTTTTTGAGCTCAGAGTTCTACATGAATGCATGCAGTTTTTGAAAAAATTACAATGTAACGCTGCAAATACAAATTGACACCACAAAATATATGTGAGCATGTGGGTCTTTGTCTGTATGTGTGTGTGTGTCTGTCTGTCTGGGTTCGGGGTTGTGAGTGTAAGAAAGTGTAAGTGTGTCTGCAGTGAGTGCAGAGCGTCTTCCGTCTGTAAGGGGGTGCATGTGTGAGTGTGGGAGTGTGTGTCTGTAAGGGTGTGTGTGGGTGTCCGTGTGTATGAAAGAATGTCGCTCCGAAAGCTTCTGTGCTTCCAATTAAACATGTTGGACTATAACCTGGTGTTGTGTGATTTTTAACTTTGCACACCCCAGTCCAACACCGGCATCTCCGAATCATGCATATTTTTTGATAGGCTGACGTCATCTTGAAAATATAATTCTGGGATTTCCATTTTAAAGAACATAAAACACCATATCCCGTCAAAAAGAAGAAACTCTTAATCTAAATTTGTTTACGTGCTATAATCGGTTGTTGTGTGGTTTTTAAATAGAGTTGTTTAATATATCATAACAACTCCATGACACTGCAACACTTGTGCTCTACATTCTGTGCTTTGCAATCGTGTTCCACAGCCCCCTGATGAAGAGACAGCGCTTCGAAAGCTAGTGTTTTTAAATAAATATACCACTAAGGCAATAACATGTTGTTGTGTGATTTTTAACAATGTTGTGCAGAAGGAGACACACATAGACTGGTGGCGATATGTATCAATGGGCATGTGGGCTTAGATAGACTGTGGAATGGATAAATTGATGATTCCTCATTACAATGAACGCTGGAGCGGTTTCCAGCGCTCGAATGATATATTCCTGCTCATCCTTTGAGTTTTTGCATTTACTATCGCATTGGAACTCCTGTTTTTTGAGTGTGAATTCGTCATAGAAATGATCAAAAATGTAACAACTACTGACTGCTTCCCGCAAGGCGACACGGTCCAGCTGTGATCTCACCAAAAAGCCGATCTGACAGTTTGGATCATCAGCCGTTTGGTCATCTAGTCATAAATGTCGAACATCAGCCAGAATTTTGGACAAACTTTTTTCCCAGGACACAACTACTCATTAGCAAATTGGGAGCCAGTAAGTCTGGAAGGCAACAACTGTGAAACATAGAATAG
>NW_025189001.1:0-3192 GCF_004010195.1 Chiloscyllium plagiosum | reverse complement strand
GTCCCGTGTTTGCAGTAAACGGGGAATTGCCTCCGCGCGGCTGCAGGCCTGAGTGAGCGCCGCCATCTTTATTCGGGACACGTGCGCGGCCGTCATCTTTGTAGGGGGCAAGGTGCAGCCAGGCGCATGTGCAGCCTTTCTCTTGTATAGAGTCATTGTGATCATAGCAGCCCATACTGCCCTGATTCACCTCTGGGCTCCCTCGTGGCCACTTTGTCAATATCTAGCTTCCTCAGTCTCGAACCATGGGTGTATTTTTGGCCTGTTTAGTACTGTATTATTACTTTTATAGACCCTATGTAAATTAGTTTTTCACTGCGGCCCAGCCCGTGACCATGTACTGCTCTATTATCAGATTACTTTTTTCTTGAATATTTTTGACAGTCACGAATTCTTTTTTTCCAACAAGCAAGTGTGTGAGAGGTAATTTCGGTTTAAACTTTAAGATGTGCCTGGACCACAGACTGATCTATAATAAAAGACAAAACTTTTGTTTCTTTTCTAGAAAATTTTATATACTCAAAAGTAGAATAGTTTAAATTGTGCAGAATGCTGACAATTTGTGAGCAGAGTAAAAAAACAAACAGGCCCTTGATTGATGAAACCATTAACACAGGCAGGGAAGGATGAGTCCTTGACTGATAAGACTGCAGGATAGGGAAACGACTCGAGAGACATCTGCTACAGATTGATAAGACCGCTAGCACAGACAGAGAAGAATAAGTCTTTGACTGATAAGACTACAGGGTGAGAAAAACAACAACTTTAGAGACTCTGAAGACATTTGTTGCAGACTTTGTGATAAGAGTGCAAATTGGAGAATAATGATGTTTTTAAGAATGAACCTCATGGCTCGTTAGAGCCAAGGAGGGGAGGGACTTGTACTGTATATAATGGGAGACTTTGTAAGCCTCAGCGCGCCTTTTGTTTCAAGGGTGCCCAACTCTGCAGACTTGTTAATAAAACTTTGTTTTCCTGAATTTGTCTAGAGCGATTATTGAGAAGCGATTTTCGTTTCTAACAAAGTGTATTTTCCTTCCATTTCTGACTATCAAGTTCTGCACCATTTTCATTCCCTGGAATCCATTTTGCACTCCTTGAAATATCAACTGTGTTTCTCCTTCCACAGATACCAGTGATTAATGCCAAAACCCTGTTGCTTGTGGAGAGGGTGATGTTTGACTTTCTTGTACAGCTGCAGTTTGTGTGGTGAAGGTGCTCCCACAATGTGGTTGGGTAAGTAGCATTATAGATTATTCATTCAGCAACAGTGTTGATTTGAAAATAATGTCTAAATCAGCAACAGTTTGTATTTTTATTACCATGCTTATAATTTCACAAAAGTACTATTGAGAACTTTAGTCATAAGACCAGAGATGGAGATATTAGGTCAGGTGACCAAAAGCATTGCCAAAAACAGGTTTTGAGGGATGTCTTAAAGGTGGAAAGCAGACCTGTGAGGTTTTGGCTGTGAATTTCAGACTATGCTGCTTCAGCAACTGTAGAAACATCCACACAGGTGAAGTAATGAATTAACAAATGGTTGGGAGTCTTGAAGAAAATGAGTTGTCGAGGTCTCAACGTGTGTGGTGCAGGGAGCTAGGGATGATCACAGCCAGGAATTAAATCAAGTGTGAGAATTTTAAATTGAGGCATATTGGCCAGATGCTGGCAGGTGAGACTAGATTGGGTTGGGGTATCTGGTCGGCATGGACGGGTTGGACCGAAGGCTCTGTTTTCTTGCTGTACATCTCTATGGCTGTATGCTGTTGATTATAATTAGGAGCCCTTTGATGAATCAACAAGCAGAAATTTAGACATTCTTGAGATTACAGGGAGGTTGAATGTGGGAAGCTGGGCCTGAGTATGTTTGGAAAATGAAGTCTGGAGATAACACAAGGTGGATGAAAGTATATGAGCTGAGACAAGAGTGGAATCAGCTAGAAATAGTGGTCTTGGCGTGGGACTGAGTTATCACACTCACCTCACCTCTGGGATTCAGCTGGTTGCCTGATTGTGAATCAGGGAGGTAACACAATCGGGAGCTGAGTGGCCCTGGTGGAGCCTAAAGTGAGTGTCACTCAGCTGGCTGTTGCTGAGCAGCTGCTGCTTGGTAGCCCTATTGATGACATCTTCCATCACTTTACTGCTGATCGAGTGTGGACTGATAGATGTAAATTTCCTGGGTTGGATTGCCCTGTGCTTTTGTGTTGAACATGCCTGGGCAATGTTCCACATTGTCGGTAGATGCCAGTACTGGAGCAGTACTTGGCTTGGTGGGTGGCAAGTTCTGGAGCACAAGCCATCAGTATTATTGCCAGAATATTAGCAGGGCCCGTAGCTTTTGCACTACTTAACCATTTCTTGATGTTATTCAAACTTAATCGAACTGGCTTAAAACTCACATCTGTGATGTTAGAAACCACTGGAGAAGGCTAAAATGGATCATCCCACTTTGCACTTCTGGCTGCAGATTGCTGCAAATGCTGTCATCTTGTCTGGTGCATGGATGTGTGAGGCCCCTCCATCAGTAAGGGTGGGGATATCTGTGGTGCCTCCTCCAGTGAGTTGTTTAATTGTCCATCACTGTTCACAACTGGGTGTGGCAGAACTGCAGAGCTCCGCTCTGATCCATTGGATGTAGGATCACTTAGCTCTGTTGCTTGCTGCTGATGCTGTTTGATATGCAGGTAGTTCCGTTTGGTAGCTTCACCAGGTTGGCAATTCATTTTTAAGTCTGCCTGGTGCTGCTCATGGTATGCCCTCCTTTACAAACCCATGAGATTACAGATTGTGCTGGAGTACAGTTCTGCTGCTGTTGATGTCCCACAGAACCTCAGAGATATCCAGTTTGAGATCCTACATCTCTTCAAAGTCTGACCCATTTAGAACGGTGATAGTGCCACTCAGCACTGTGGAGGTTTTTCTCAACTTTCAGGCAAGACTTTGTCTCCAAAAAAATGTGTGATGGTCGCTCTTACTGATACTGTCATGGCCAGATGTATCTGTCGCTGGTCAATTCTTAACAATGAGATCAAGTATGTTTTACACTCTTGTTGGCTCCCTCACCACCCGCTGCAGACTCAGTTGAGCAGCTATTTCCTTTAGGATCTGACCAGCTCAGTCAGTAATTCTGTTGCAGAGCTAGTCCCGATTGTCGACATTGAAATCCTGTACCCAGAGTATGTTTGA
>NW_025189000.1:0-3191 GCF_004010195.1 Chiloscyllium plagiosum | reverse complement strand
TCCATGCTGTACATCTCTATGACTCTATGACATTGGTTTTGGGTTTCCCCATATGGCAGATCTCAGATCGAATCAGCCATTTCAAGGTGCATCAACTTGGAGTGAAAACAACCCTCCTGTCCTTGGTCATCTCCTGCCATCCATTGCTCTTACTCCCCCCTTCAATTCCTCACTTATGCTGATTAGATTATAATAAAAGGACAAAGAAATAAGGACTGGGAACAATTTATATAGAACTCAGGCAGAACGACAGAAGGCGTAGCCAGAAGACATTAGTTTTCATTGAGGACAGAAGCGATTTTAAAAATGGGCTAAGTTTTTGATGGAGTAAGCTGAAAACTTTGGCTGCAAAGTTCTGTGCCTCAGCATTTTTGATGTGCCTTAGAGTGAAAAAAAGGCAATCAAATTCAAGGTACCTTCTTCGAGACTTACTCACCCTTCCTCAGCCCTTAAAAGGAGAGCTCCATAATGCTTCTTTGCTCCTACAGACTTTTAAAACCACAATTTGCTGCCAACTAATCACTATATACTAATTTATCCCCTCAGTTCTAATGCCTTTTTCAACCTTGATGGGACCTTCACCGTGTGAATACGCTGAATAAACAAAGAGTGTTTCCCCATCACTGGTGCACTACAATCTCTTACTAAAATGATGTGTGAATTTTTGCCAAGTAAATAAGATCCAGTTACTTCCTGCTTGGGTTTTATGGAATTTACATTTCTTAATTAGCTGACTGCATGCATTGATCGTGATGTGTCTGTTCAGCAGGGTAGGCATCCTCCTGTTGCTTAATAGAATACATTGTAGCATTAATGTTGAGGCAGAATTGCTTAAATTATTGACAAATACTTAATACCCTGGTAATTATTTCTCAGGAAGTGTCTGGAGGAGTAAAAAGATGAATATTTAATGGAGCCAGCTTACACAGATGTGAAAATGTAGCTGTCTTTACACTTCATCAGGCAATGCACTGCAGGGAGCTTTGGAGAGCCTTGAGCTTGGACATGCTCTCAAAGTAAGCCCCATCTATGAGACAGATGTATTAACCCATTTGAACCTGCAATTATTGAGATATGGCAGCAGATTAGATTAGATTAGATTACAGTGTGGAAACAGGCCCTTCGGCCCAACAAGTCCACACCGACCCGCCGAAGCGAAACCCACCCAAACCCCTACATTTACCCCTTACCTAACACTACGGGCAATTTAGTATGGCCAATTCACCTGACCCTGCACATCTTTTTGGATGGTGGGAGGAAACCGGAGCACCCGGAGGAAACCCACTCAGACACGGTGAGAACGTGCAAACTCCACACAGTCAGTCGCCTGAGGCGGGAATTGAACCCGGGTCTCTGGCGCTGTGAGGCAGCAATGCTAACCACTGTGCCACCGTGCCACCCACAATGCGGACATGCTCTCAAAGGATCATATTATAGTTGCTTCATCCAAAACCCAAATCTGGCACCAAGGTGATATGTAGTGATAGATAGAGGTGACTTTAACTGGGACTTTAACGTTTTGCAGACAGGTAAGATGTGAAAGGTGTCAATGATTCTCAGCAAGGTGAATGCATGGTCTCATCTGTGACTTCATTCATCTAACTAATTCATCTAACCTGCTCATCTGTGACTTCAGGAGGAGGTACCAAAAAAATGAATAACCAGTTAGTCTTGAAATAAGGAGCAGGAGGGAAAGCAAGAGAAGCATTTAAAAGGTAGATAGAGTGAAAAAGAAGAAGAAGGATGCGAATGCCAGGTAAAAACAGGATAGATCGAGTGAATCCTTAGAAGAGTATAAAAGCAGTAGGAGTATACTTAAGAGGGAAATGAGGAGAGCAAAAAGGGACATGAGATAGCTTTGGTCAAATGGTTTTTACAACTACATTAAGGAGAAAAGGGTAACTAGGGAGGGAATAGGACCCCTCAAAGATCAACAAGGCAGCCCTTGTGTGGAGCCGCAGAAGATGGAGCAGATACTAAATGAGTATTTTGCATCAGTGTTTACTGTGGAGAAGGACATGGAAGATATAGAATATAGGGAAATAGATAGTGACATCTTTTAAAATATCCATATTACAGAGGAGAAAGTGCTGAATGTCTTGAAATGCATAAAGAATACAGAATATAGAATTCCTACAGTGTGGAAACAGGCCCTTCAGCCCACCAAGTCCACACTGACCCTTTGAAGAGTAACCCATCCAAATCAATTCCCCTACCCGATAATGCTATATATACCCCTGGCTAATGGACCTAATCTACACATCCCTGGACACAATGGGCAATTGAGGGTGGCTAATTCATCTAACCTGCTCATCTGTGGATTGTGGGAGGAAACCCACTCAGACATGGGGAGAAAGTGCAAACTTCACTCAGACAGTCGCCCTAGGCTGGAATTCAACCTGGATCCCTGGTGCCGTGAGGCAGCAGTGAGAACCACTGAGCCATTGTGCCAAAGGTGGATAAATCTCCAGGACCTTATCAGGTGTACGCTAGACCATGGTGGGAAGCTAAGGATGTGATAGCTGGGCCCCTTGCTGAGATATTTGGAGCATCGATAGTCACGGGTGAGGTGCCAGAAGACTGGAGGTTGGCTAATGTGGTACCAATATTTACGAACAGTGGGAAGGACAAGCCAGGCATTGCTAGTGGGCAAGTTGTTGGAGGGAATCTTGAGGGATAGGATGTACATGTATTTGAGCTGAAAATGTGTTGCTGGAAAAGCGCAGCAGGTCAGGCAGCATCCAAGGAGCAGGAGAATTGACGTTTCGGGCATGCGCCCTTCCTGAAGAAATGTCAATTCTCCTGCTCCTTGGATGCTGCCTGACCTGCTGCACTTTTCCAGCAACACATTTTCAGCTCTGATCTCCAGCATCTGCAGTCCTCACTTTCTCCTGTACATGTATCTGGAAAGGCAAGGACTAAATAGGGACAGTCAACATGGCTTCATGTGTGGGAAATCATATCTCACAAAATTGATTGAGTTTTTTTGAAGAAGTAACAAAGAGGATTGATGAGGGCAGAGCAGTAAATGTGATTTATATGGACTTCAGTAAGACGTTCAACAACGTTGCCCATGGGAAACTGGTTATCAGGTTTAGATCTCATAGAATACAGGGAGAAGTAGCCAATTGGATACAGAACTGACTCAAAGGTAGAAGCCAGAGGATGGTGGTGGAGGGTTGTTTTTCAGA
>NW_025188999.1:0-3191 GCF_004010195.1 Chiloscyllium plagiosum | reverse complement strand
ACATTGGTGAGGCCACTTTTAAAATACTGCATATACTTCTGGTCGCCCTTGGAAAGAAAGGATGTTGTTAAACTTGAGAGGGTGCAGAAAAGATTTACCAAGATGTTGCCGAGATTGGAGGGTTTGAGCTACAGTAAGAGGTTGAATAGGCTGGGGCTATTTTCCCTGGAGTGTCGGATGCTGAGGGGTATCCTTACAGAAGTTCATAAAATCTGGAGGAGCATGGATAGATGTTGAAGTGATCAGCCGGATGATAGTACACTTCACACAGCTTCCTTTATCACATACATGCAAGAAGACTCAACCAGCCGGGTCAAAATAATAAGGAAAGCAAGGAGCTCTGCTCAGTCACTCAAACCACTATCATGGCTTTCAACCTGAAGTGCACACAGCACAGTGTAGACAATCTGCTACCAAGGAACTCAAAAACAGCACATGCTTACACATGTTCTCAAAATGTTGCGCCTTATAAAAAGTAGTAAGTTGCATTTACAATATATTTTATATTTATTGTGTTGTGGTCTCATAATGAGGCACTGGATTTGACCTGGTGAAAGAACCTGTCCCCCTCTCAGAAATTTCAGGTACAAACACAGCATAGTGCCCAACTTATGCAAAATATTAATTCAAGGCATAGGCTCGATAATTTGGAAATACAAATTCAACACGTCACACATCAGATAACTAGAGGTGAGCCCACGGCCAGTATTACACACAAAGGCCAAAGTCACTGGTGTGGTATTCCTGATGAAGGACTTTTGCCCGAAACGTCGATTTTGCCTGTCCTCGGATTTTGCCTGTCCTCGGATGCTGCCTGAATTGCTGTGCTCTTCCAGCACCACTAATCCAGCCGGGTCAAAGCCCACCGTTGCCTGGAGAGTCTGAAACAGGCAGTTGCAATCACACTTTTACACACAAATCAGCGTTCCCTTTTCACGAATTACATTTTGATTTCAAGCCTTAGCAACACAACTGATCAATCAGATCCTGATCTAGGTACATGACGTTTAGCATTAGATCATTGACCTTAAACTTCTACAACACCTGTTGAGTGTTGTTTCGGTCTTCCTGCCTTCTCACTTAACGGGAGCCAGTTTCAGTAAGCTAGCTAGCTTGCAAACAGGCTTGACTGCACTTTTCTGTTGCTGCTCAGAATTGTTTAGCTGACCTCCTTTTCTGTTCTTGCCCCATTTTGATTCCTTCCACGTAGGCTGTATAGCCAAAGGTCTTTTCCCAAGGGTGGGGGAGTCCAAAACTAAAAGCATAGGTTTAAGGTGAGAGGGGAAAGACCTGAGAGGTTACGTTTTCACGCAGTGGGTGATGTATGCCTGGAATGAGCTACCAAGAGGTGGTGGAGGCGGCTGGTACAATGACAATATTTAAAAGGCATCTAGATGTGGACATGAATAGGAATAGGTTAGAGAGATATGTGCCAAAGGCTGGCAAATGGGACTAGGTCAGATTGGGATGACTGGTCAGCGCAGACAGATTGAATTGAAGGGTCTGTTCCATACTGTATGATGTTATGACTCCATGCTCTCTCGTTATTGAGGTTTAGAGCACCAAAATAATAAGTTGCCCTTCAGCCCATCGCGTCTGCATTGGTCAAAAATACAAGCTCCGAGCTATTCTCATCCCATTTTGTAGCACATGGCCCATACTCTTGAGTGTCTCACAATAACAATGAAGACACCTTCCTATGGTCATCAGCTCCTGGAGTAGGACTTGAATCCAAAGCTCCACCCTCAGATTCTCTACAGTATGGAAACAGCCCATTTGGCCCAACAAGTCCACACCAATCTTCTGAAGAGCAACCCATCCACACCCATTACCCTACCCGATATTTACCCCTGACTAATGCACCCGAACACTATGGGCAATTTATCATGACAAATCTACCTGGCCTGCACATCTTTGTGGATTGTGGCAGGAAACCAGAGCACCCCGAGGAAACCCACGCAGACATGGGGAGAATGTGCAAATTCGACACAGTCTGGAATCGAACCCAGGTCTTTGGCGCTGTGAGGCAACAGTGCTAACCACTGAGCCACCGTGCCACCCCTTCCGCATGACACAAGACATTTTATTTACATTGTGTCAAAAGATATCTTTTGTCCTCGGTCCTTGTGGCATAATGCATGGGAGATATGGATCCTTGGTTACCAAGGGGAGGATAGATTATCGATGGTATGCAGGAATGTAGATTGTGGAACAGGATCAAAAGGGCCAATGGTCTACTCTTGTTCCTTGTATGTATGGGAGCAGATTTTTTTTTTCAACTTACATCGGAACTTGCCATCATCTCATACAAATGTAGTTTAGGCTTCATTTGCGTTTCAATTCCTCAGATCTCCCTACCATGCCTCTAACACAAAATCTTACATCTGCATTCCATTGCAGTTGTACAATCGGTGAACAGTGAAGTATATTTCCTTGTCTTCATTACCGAGTGCTCACCCATTGAATAAACCTCACCCCAATCTCCTTTGTTCTAATGGGAGCATCTTTCCAACTGAGCCATCCAACTTAAACCCTGGCACCATTCTGCGAAATCTCTTCCCTGTCCTGAGGGCCCTCACATCGTTTTATTGTCACCGGAAATGACCACAACAATCCAACTGGGGCTAAACCAATTCGACATGCAGCATAACTCAACCATTTATTGGCATCAATGCCTCTATTTATGAAGCCTTCTGCTTTTCTACCCTCTTATGGCCTCCCCCACCTTCTGATGTTGATGAATGTTTATCGCCAGATCCCTCTAATCTTGCGCACTCTTTACGATTTAGAAATGCTTACATTTCTATTACCTCTCCACATCCTTCTCCCAAAACATATCACCTTACACTCTTCTATATTCACCTCTGACTGGATGCTGTCTGTTCATTGTGGTGACTCTGGACAATTCACATCATCCTCACCATTTGCCAATCCTCCAGGTTTATCATTGCCCCGAATATGGGCATTTTGCCACATACTCCAAGATTGATATCACTGACATATTGAATAAAAGCAGTCGACTGTTTAGGGTTGAGATGCGGAAACATTTAACTTACAGGATAGTGAAGTTATGGAATTCTGTACCACAGAAAGCTGTGGAGTTTGAGTCATTGAATACATCCAAGAATGCGATTAACAAATATTTAGGTTTCAAAAGTATCAAAGGCATGGGGAGAAAGTGGTAGTATGGC
>NW_025188998.1:0-3191 GCF_004010195.1 Chiloscyllium plagiosum | reverse complement strand
CTTCATGTTGAACATTTGGAGGAAGCACTGAGGAAGTAAAATGGCGTCAAACGTACTCTGGGTACAGGATTTCTATATCCACAATCGAGACTAGTTCTGCAACAGAATTACTGACTGAGCTGGTCAGGTCCTAAAGTATATAGCTGCTCAACTGAGTCTGCAGCGGGTGGTGACGGAACCAACAAGAGGGAAAAACATACTTGATCTCATTGTTATGAATTGACCGGCTGCAGATATATCTGTCCATGACAGTATTGGTAAGAGCGACCATCACACATTCCTTTTGGAGACCTAAATCTTGCCTTAAAGTTAAGAAAAACCTCAATTGTGTTGAGTGGCACTATCACCATTCTAAATGGGACAGACTTTGAAGAGATGTAGCATCTCAAACTGGGTATCTCTGAGGCACTGTGGGACATCAAAAGCAGCAGAACTGTACTCTAGCACAATCTGTAATCTCATGGGTTCGTAAGTCCCGCTCTCAACCATCACAATGGACAGGAAAGGAGGGCATACCAAGAGCAGCAGCAGGCATACCTAAAAATGAAGTGCCAACCTGGTGAAGCTACCAAACAGGACTACCTGCATATCAAATAGCATCAGCAGCAAGCAGAGTTAAGTGATCCTACATCCAATGGATCAGTTCTGAGCTCTGCAGTTCTGCCACACCCAGTTGTGAACGGTGATGGACAATTAAACAACTCACTGGAGGAAGCATCACAGATATCCCTACCCTTACTGATGGAGGGGCCTCACATATACATGCACCAGATAAGACAACAGCATTTGCAGCAATTTTCAGCTAGACGTGCCAAGTGGATGATCCATCTCAGCGTTCTCCAGTGATTTCTAACATCACAGATGCGAGTTTTAAGCCAGTTCGATTAATTTTGAATAACATCAAGAAATGGTTAAGTAGTGCAAAGGATATGGGTCCTGCTAACATTCTGGCAATATGACTGATGGCTTGTGCTCCAGATCTTGCCACCCACCAAGCCAAGTACCGCTCCAGCACTGGCATCCACCAACAATGTAGAACAGACATGTTCAACACAAGAACAAAGGGCAATCCAACCCAGACAATTTCTTTCTATCAGTCCACACTCGATCAGCAGTAAAGTGAGGGAAGTAGTCATCAACAGGGCTATCAAGCAGCAGCTGAGCAACACTCATTTTAGGCTCCACCAGGACCACTCAGCTCCCAATTGTGATACTGCCCTGATTACAACCTGACAACTAGCTGAAGCCCAGAGGTGCGGTGAGTGTGATAGCTCAGTTCCAGTCCAAGACCACTATTTCTAGCTGATTCCACCCTCATCTCAGCTCATATACTCTCATCTACCTTGTGTTATCTCCAGACTTCATTATCCAAACACACTCCTGGCCAGCTTCCCACATTCAACCTCCCTGTAATTTCAAGAAAACCTAAATCTCTGCTGTCCAAGTACTCCCTTGTACCAAACATTGTTGATCCATAAAAAAGGCTCCTATTCATAAGCAACAACATAGATCCATAGAGATGTACAGCAAGGAAACAAACCTTTCGTTCCAACCCATCCATGCCAACCAGATATCGTAACCCAATCTCGTCTCACCTGCCAGCACCCGGCCCACATCCCCCAATTTAAATTTCTCACCCTTGATTTAATTCCTAGCTGTGATCATCCTTAGCTTGCTGCATCACACACTCGTTGAGACCTCATCAACCCATTCTGTTTGAGACTCCCAACGATTTGTTAAATCATTACTTCACCTATGTGGCTGTTTCTACAGTTGCCAAAGCAACAAAGTCTGAAATTCACAGCCAAAACCTCACAGATCTGCTTTCCTCCTTTCAGACTTTCCTCAAAACCTGCTTATTTGGCAATGCTTTTGGTCACCTGGCCTAATATTATCCTTCTCTGGCCTCATGTCTAAAGCTCCCAATAATATTTATGTGAAATTATAAGTATGATAATAAAACTACAAACTGTTCTTGATTTGGACATCATCTTCAAATCATCACTGTTGCTGAATGAATAATCTGTAATGTCTCTTACCCAACCACATTGTGAAAACACCTTCATCACACAAACTGCAGCTGTACAAGAAAGTCAAACATCACCCTCTCTACCGGCAACAGGGCTTTGGCATTAATCACTGGTATCTGTGCAAGGAGAAACACAGTTGATGTTTCAAGGACTGCAATACGGATTACAGTGAATGAAAATGGTGCAGAATTTGATAGTCAGAAACGGAAGGAAAATACACTTGCTTATTAGAAAAAAGAGTTCTTGACTGTCAAAAGATTTTCTAGAAAAAAATAATCTGATAATAGAGCAGCACATGGTCAGGGGCTGGGCAGCAGTGAAAAATTAACTTACAAGAGTCTCGGTTAAAGTAATAGTAAAATACTAACCAGACCAAAAATACACCCATTGTTCGAGACTGAAGAAGCTAGATATTGACAAAGTGGCCATGAGGGAGCCCAGAGATGAAGCAGAGCAGTATTAGCTGTTACGATCCCACAGTCATAGAGATGTATAGCACCGACACAGACCCTTCGGTCGAACTCATCCATGCCAACCAGGTATCCTAACCTAATCTATTCCCATTTGCAACTACTTGGCCCATATCCCTGTAAACGCTTCCTAATCATATCATGTATCTATTTAGAGGCCTTTAACATGTTTTAATTGTACTAGCCTCCACCACTTCCTCTGGCAGCTCATTCCACCAACTGCATTAAAGAGTTGGCCTTTAGGCTCTTTTGAATTTTTTCCCCATTCACCCTAAAGCAATGCCCTCTACTTCTGGACACCACCACTCCAGGAAAAACACTTTGTTCATTTACCCTATCCATGCCTCTCATGATTGTATAAATCTCCATAACATCACCGCTTAGCCTATAGTAGTCCAGGAAAAACAACCCCAGCCTTTTATGCCTCACCCTGTAGCTCAAATCCTCCAACCCTCGCAACATCCTTGTAAATCTTTTTTGAAACCTTTCAACTTTAACAACACACTTCTGATAGGAGGCAGGCCAGAATTGCACACAATATTCCAAAAGTGACCTAACCAATGTCCTGTACAGCAACATGACCTCCCACATCCTATATTCGATGCTGTAACCAATAAAGGAAAATATACTGAACACCTCCTTCACTATCCTATCTACCTGCAACTTGACTGGCAAGGAACTATTGTTAGAA
>NW_025188997.1:1865-3191 GCF_004010195.1 Chiloscyllium plagiosum | reverse complement strand
TCCAGGATTCGCATGATCGGCGGGTTTGTCCCAGATTTAAAGAGCTTAAATTAACAATTCAAAGATGATTTATCTTTTGTAACGGTCCTGTGTGGAGTTTCCACCCTCGCTCCATGTCGGCGTGAGGTTCCGTTGGGTGTTCTGGTTTCTTCTCACAACACAAACATGTGCAGGTGAGCTGAATTCGCAATGTTACGTTGCCCATGATTTTCAGGGATGTATAGGTTACGTGCATTAGTCAGATGTAAATGTAGAGTAGTAGCTTCAGGGAAATGGTCTACGTGGGATACCTTTCAGAGCGACGATGTGGCGTTGTTGTGCTGAAGGGCTTGTTTCCACATCGTAGGGAACCTCTTCTCAAAATATATTGACTTTGATGAATTGCTGTTTCCTTTTTTTTAATGAAAGCTACAAGGTGTACAAATCTCTATTCAGTTTCCACCAGCAGGAAGAAAAGAAACACCCAACTGGCCAGTGACAACCAGTGCTCTTCTACGAGGCCAAGGGTGCGTAACCAAACAGTGAGGGATGAAATCAAAGCAGAGTTGGAGAGGGAGACAATACACTCCACTCCCTGCGGGGCCCACCTCTCCCTAAACCCATCGAGGTTGTTGGCGGACACAGCGTGTTCCATCTCCAGAGACACCCGGGCTCTGACATAACGACAGAAGAGTGGCAGGCAGTCAGCCCTAACAACCCCTTCCACGAGCCGCTGCCTGGTCCTGTTTATGGCCAGTTTGGCCAGGTTGAGGAGTGGGTTGCAGTTTAATTCTGCAAGAGTCCTGTTGTTAATTCCTGTATAATGAATTCTAACAATTATCTTAAATTACAACAATTGTTTCATTGTATTTTATTCCAAAGTGATTATGATCTTTCTAAGTTCTTCAATTTTGATAACCTTTATGTTTTCTTTTAATTCCTGTTTAACGGGAACAGGGCTCGATTGCTGAATAGGAAGCATGAGTGGCTGAGTGGACTCATCATCCTTCTATTGGACAAAATTGATGGGCTGACGTCTTTATAGCTTTTCCACATTTTCCCTTCGATGGTTACAATGTTCTCCTCCTGATGATGATGCACCAGAGGCTTGAGGGCTTATGGAATATTCCTGTTGTTATGCACTGTTTCGAGTAGCTGAACGGTCTCCTTTTGTTCGCTGATAAAAGGCTGAAGATACTGAACTGTCTTGTCCTGTGCTTGAGGGAGTAGTTCGTCTTCTCCTGCTGCCATACAACAGACAAGTGAGTTGAACTACCACCTCCTTTCTCATAAAACTTCGGCATAATTTGTGCCTTTCTCCAATTCCTATGCTGCAGGCTCGATAGG
>NW_025188997.1:0-1842 GCF_004010195.1 Chiloscyllium plagiosum | reverse complement strand
GACACTTGGGGGTGAATAACCTCGTCCTGTTCTGATGGAACAGGGTGGAAGGGCTGAATATTCTTCTTCTGTTCCTGCATCTCAGGTTGGAGACGTGTACTGGATTCCTCCATTTATTGTGTACTTGGTGTCTGTTGCTGACTCCCTCTTTTGATCGATGTAAAAATAAGGTCATCTTTCATTCTTGTAATCTCCAATGTTTATTGGATCATCATGATCAAAAATTTGACGGAACCATCTCTGAGTTGCTTCCAATGTAACAATATTCTTTCTTCAGCGAGGAGACTATGTCTGTACACACTACTGCAGCTGTGATCTCATTTAGATTAGGAACTGTGGCAGCAACACTTTCCCAACCTACTGTAAGGTTCCCGCCCAGATCCAAGCAGTCTCAGCTGGCTGTGGATGCTTAATCACATTTATGGATAAGTACATTCTGTGAAATAAGTGCACTGGGCTGATATACAACCATGAACGAGAATGATGGAGGCTCAATATGTTGAATGGCCTACTCCTTTCCTGATATTTCCTTGCAGTCTATGGTAAAATTCAGTAAGGGCTATCACAAGCTCTCAGATGTTAGGAAGTAGGCCTCTTCAGGGTCGACAGGACGGTGATTCCAATTCCGTTTTCAAATAGTGTGTCTGGTGCCGGGTGTTCTGACCGATTATATACTTGATGACGTTGGAGAAATGTGATACAATTGAGTGCCTTGCTTGGGGAAAAGCTATTTATCTTAACCATGCCCCTCATCATTTCATAAACTTCTATGACTTTAGCCTTCAGTCTCCTGCGCAAAGAAAAAAAAATGACAGCTTATCATTATATCACAAAACCTCGATGCTCTGTCATTGCAAAACGTTGACCTGTTTCCGGTTTATAACATTCTTTCGAAAGCATTGCGACAAGAATTGTAAGCAATACTCCAAACGCGGCTGTACCATTTCTTGTACAACCACAAATATGATGTTCCAACTCCTATACTCAATGCTTTGACTGATGAAGTTAACTGTGCACATCGCCTTCTGCATTTCCCTGTCTGATTTCGACTCCACTTTGAAGGAATTATGTACCTGCACATTAAATCTCTCTGCATGACAACATTACACAAGGCCATACCGTTAACTTAATGAATCCTGCACTGGTTTTGTCTAACAAAATGTGACGCCTCACATTAACCTGCATGGATTTCCATCTGCCAATTATTGGCCCAATGGCCCGGTTGCCCATGATCTCATGTTCCTTTTGAAAGACCTTCTTCACTGTCCAACATACCAGCAAGTTTGGCGTATTCTACAAACTTACTCTCCGTACTTCGTATATTCTCTTCCAAAAAAATTTATAAAAATAAAGAACAATAATAGAAACAGCAATGGTCCTTCAGACACACCTTTGGTTACAACAAATCTCACCCAGCATGCTCTATCTCCTACATTCAAGCCAATTTTGTGTCCAATTGGCTAGATACTAGATGCGGTTCAGTGTGGAGGTTGGGCCCAGTGCAATCTGGCGACTGCGCCAGGCGGGGTCTGCCTACTTGACCTGCCATGGTCTGGAGACTGACCCCCGTGTTTTCTGTAGAACGGGCTCGGCATGTTCTGGAGACTGAACCCGGTGTGGTGTGGAGACTGGACCCGATTTGGTTTGTACACTGTGCCCAGTGCGGTCTGCACACTCGGCCTGGTGCGGTACAGGGTCTGGCCCGGGATGGGGTCTGGTGATTGAGTCTGGTACGTTCTGGAAAAAGCACCTAGTGCTGTGTGAAGAATCGGTCTGTTGTGGTTTGGCGACTGGGTCCAGTGTGGTTTGGAAATGTGCTGCTTGTACAGACTGTCGCGAAGG
>NW_025188996.1:0-3191 GCF_004010195.1 Chiloscyllium plagiosum | reverse complement strand
ATCATCCCCCGGGGACTTATCCACCTTCAGACCTAACAGTCTCTCTAACACCAATTCCTGGCATCTATACATTCCCTTAAGCTCAGGTCCTTCAGGCACTGTTACCTCAGGGAGATTGCTTGTGTCTTCCCCAGTGAACACAGATCTGAAGTCCCCATTTAATTCATCTGCCATTTCTTTGTTCCCAGTAATATATTCCCCTGTTTCTGTCCTCAAGGGCCCAATTTTTGTCCTAACCATTTTTTTGCCTTTGCACATACCTAAAAAAGCTTTTACTATCCTCCTTTATATTCTTGGCCAGTTTACCTTCGTATCTCATTTTTCCTCTGCGTATTTCCTTCTTAGTAATCCTCTGTTGCTCTTTAAAAGCTTCCCAGTCCTCAGTTTTCCCACTTATCTTAGCTATGTTATACTTTTTCTCTTTTAACTTTACATGTTTCTTTACTTCCCTCGTCAGCCACGGCCACCCATGCCTCCTCTTGGGATCTTTCTTCCTTTTAGGAATGAACTGATCCTGCGACTTCTGCTTTATAGACAGAAATATCCGCCATTGTTCCTCCACGGTCATCTCTGCTAAGGTATCGCACCATTGAACTTTGGCCAGCTCCTCCCTCATAGCTCCATAGTTCCCTTTATTCATCAGAAGTAGTGTCACTTCCGACTGTCCCCTGTCCCTCTCAAATTGCAGATTGAAGCTTAATGTCACTACTTCCCAATGGCTCCTTCACTTCGAGGCCTCTGACCAATTCTGGTTCGTTACACAATACCAGATCGAGAATTGCCTTCTCCCTGGTCGGCTCCAGCACTAGCTGCTCTAAGAATCCATCTCTGAGGTACTCCACAAAGTATTTTTCTTGAGGCCCAATACCATCCTGATTCTCCCAGTCTACCTGCATGTTAAATCCCCCAAAACAACTGTAGTGACATCTTTGCGACAGGCCAATTTCAGCTCCTGATTCAACTTACATCCGACATCCAGACTACTGTTTGGGAGCCTGTAGATGACTCCCAAGAGGGTCTTTTTACCCTTAGTATTTCGCAGCTCTATCCACGCTAACTCTACATCCCATGACTCTAGGTTCCCCCCCGCGCAAGGGACTGAATATCCTCCCTTACCAACAAGGCCACCCCACTCCCTCTGCCCGTCAGTCTGTCCTTCCGATAGCACGTGTAGCCTTGAATACTCATTTCCCAGGCCCTGTCCACTTGAAGCCACGTCTCAGTTACCCCACAATATCGTATCTGCCAATTTCCAAAAGAGCATCAAGCTCATCCATCTTATGTCTAATGCTTAGTGCATTCATGTATAGTATTTTTAATTTGTTCCTGCTCTCGCCCTTCCCATCATCCCCTATTTCAATCAACCTTACAGCATGATCCCTTTCCGAGTTTTCTGCCTCATTAATACAGTTGTCTTTCTTAACTTCTCTTGTTCTAACTTTCCCTTCAATTTCCTTTTTAAACATCCAGTTTGTCCCCTCCCCCCTCTACTTAGTTTAAATGTAGCGGTGTTGCAGTAGAAAACCTGCCTGCCAGAATGCTGGTCCCTAACCTATTAAGGTGCAAACCGTCTCTCTTGAAGAATTTATGCTTACCACAAAATATACCCCAGTGATCCAAGAACTTAAATCCTTGCTTCCTGCCCCAGTTCCCCAACCACATGTTCAAGTCCATTAACTCCCTGTTTCTGGCCACACCAGCCCGAGGAACTGGAAGCAAACCGGAGATAACCACCTTGGACGTCCTGCTTTTCAGCCTTTTTCCAAGTTCTCCGAAGTCCCGCTGTAGTATGTTCCTCCTCTTCTTCCCGACATCATTTGTGCCGACATGTACCATCACCTCTGGCTCTTCACCCTCATCCTTGAGGATTTCCTGCACTCTGTCAGGGATGTCTTTCACTCTAGCACCAGGAAGGCAACACACAATCCTTAAATCCCGTCTGCTGCCACAAAAACCCCGGTCAGTTCCTCTCACGATGGAGTCCCCTATTACCACGGCTCTGTGCGATGTCCTACTCTTCCTATCTGCCTTCAGCGGGACAGTAAAACGGGGCCAAGCTCAGATTAGTCTGCTTTGGTAAAGAGATGAAAAGGATTTTCAGAGGCCTTTTGTTTATTTGGAAATAAATAAGACTTCAGGTCAAAGTGGTCATGCTTTATAAGTGACCAGTAGAAAGAAGGAGATTGGTGAGCTATTTTAGTTGAACTAGCTGAGCTGAGCAATTTGCAGTTGAGTTTTGAACTTGGAAGTTCAACTGGGAGCTGTGTGGAAACTCTCTCTCTTTTCTGACCTTCAACTTCAACCTGGAAGTTTGTGTTCCATTTGTACTGGTTTGTATTGGGAGTTTGCTTATTGGGACAGTTGTGTGTATTCGGAACAGCATAATTAAATCTAGCTGAATCGGTTTAATTCTGTCGTGATCCTTTATTCTGTTCTTTGTGTTGCATTGTGTAATTTTATGAATAAAGTTTTTGTGTGTTTTAAAATCTAGTAGTCAACCTAGCTAAATTACACCGGCTAATTTTCATTGTACACTTACCGAAGCAAATTGCAAAGGTATGCTCTGGGCTGCCTGCTTAAAAATGTTTTGAGTAGTCTAGCCTAGTCCATAACATCTCGGAGATGGAAGATGCCTCCTTGGAACTTGACACAAACCAATCACTTTCCCTCCTCATGGTCAGCAAACCATGTTAAAATAACACGTGTGTACCATTAGCAATGGAACCAGGAGGAACAACATGGAGCAGTCTGTCTGTGCAGTCGATGCCTCATTGATTTGTCGTGATGCAGCAACAATGACATCCTCCTATTTCACTGTAACAGTTTGGAGGGGCTGAATGGCCTCTTCTATTCATGTGTCAGTGTCTTGAGGGACTGAATGTCTTCCTCCTGGCCCGAGGGCAGACGTTCAAGGACTTCAGTGGGCAACCCGTGGTTCCTGCCTACCAGCACGTTGTACTGACTAGACTCAATCTTCCTGAGTTATAAGAGACAAACAGAAGGCTGGAAGAAAATAGCAAGCCAGGCAGTATCATGAGCTGGGAAAGTCAACATTTCAGTTATAACCGTTCTTCAGAACTGGGGTGGGGGAGGGGGGGTAGGGAGAGCTGCAGATAAAGAGGGAACGGAGTATTTGGGCTGGGGAGATCAGGGAGATAGCGAGTTATGGATATGTGGATACAAGTGATGGG
>NW_025188995.1:0-3191 GCF_004010195.1 Chiloscyllium plagiosum | reverse complement strand
ACAACAGCCTGTCATCATCACAATCACAAACACAACAGCCTGTCATAATCACAATCACAGACACAACAGCCTGACATAGTCACAATCAGAGAAACAACAACCCAGACACAATCGCAATCACAGAAACAACAACCCTGATATAGGCACAATCACAGAAACAACAGCCTGACATCGTCACAATCGCAGAAAAAACAGTCTGACATCGTCACAGTCACAGAAACAAAAGCCTGACATCGTCACAATCACAGAAAATACAACACTGATATAAGCACAATCAGAGAAACAACAACCCTCACATAGTCGCAATCATAGACACAACAGCCTGACATAGTTACAATCACAGAAACAACAGCCTGCCATATTCACAATCACAGAAACAACAACCCCGGCACAGTCACAATCACAGAAACAACAGCCTGACATCGTCACAATCACAGAAACAAAAGACTCACATCGTCACAATCACAGAAACAAAAGCCTGACATAGTTAGAATCACATAAAATACAACACTGACATAGGCACAATCAGAGAAACAACAACCCTAACATAGTCACAATCACAGAACCAACAGCGTGACATAGTCACTATCACAGAAACAACAACACTGACATAGTCACAATCTCAGAAACAACAGCCTGACATAGTCACAATCACAGAAACAACAACCCTGATACAGTCAAAATCAGAGAAACAACGGCCAGTCATAGTCACAATCACAGAAACAACAAACTAACATCGTCATAATCACAGAAACAACAGCCTGTCACAGTCAGAATCACAGAAACAACAGCCTGAAATAATCACAATCACAGAAAGAGCAGCCCTGACACAGTCACAATCGCAGAAACAACAGCCTGTCATAGTCACAATCATAGAAACAACAACTCTGGCATAGTCACAATCATAGAAACAGCAGCCTGATATAATCACAATCACAGACGCAACAGTCTGACATAGTCACAATCACAGAAACAATAGCCTGACATAGTCACAATCAGAGAAACAACAACCCTGACATAGTCACAATCATAGAAACAACAAACTGACATAGTCATAATCACAGAACCAACAGCCTGTCATAGTCACAATCATAGAAACAACAACCCTGTCATAGTCACAATCATAGATTCTACAGCCTGTCATAGTCACAATCACTGAAACAACAGCCTGAAATAATCACAATCACAGAAACAACAGCCCTGACACAGTCACAATCGCAGAAACAACAGCCAGCCATAGTCACAATCACAGAAACAACAACCTGACATAGTCATAATCCAGAAACAACAGCCTGTCATAGTCACAATCATAGAAACAACAACCCTGTCATAGTCACAATCACAGAAACAACAGCCTGAAATAATCACAATCACAGAAACAACAACCGTGTCATCGTCACAATCGTATAAACAACAGCCTGACATAATGACAAGCACAGAAACAACAGCCTGACAGAATCACATTCGCAGAAACAACAACCCTGACACAGTCTCAATCACAGAAACAACAGCCTGACATAGCCACAATCAAATAAATAACAGCCAGACATAGTCACAATCACCAATACAACAGTCTGTCGTAATCACAATCACAGACACAACCGTCTGACATAGTCACAATCACAAAAACAACAAACCTGTCACAATCAAAGTCACAGAGACAACAGCCTGACATAGTCACAATCACAGAAACAACAGCCTGACACAATCACAATCACAGAAACAACAGCCTAACATAGTCACAATCATAGAAATAAAAGCCTGACATTGTGAGAATCACATAAAATACAATACTAACTTAGTCACAATCAGAGAAACAACAACCCTAACATAGTCACAATCACAGTAACAACAGCCTGACATCTTCACAATCACTGAAACAAAAGCCTGACATCGTTTCCATCACATTAAATGCAACACTGACATAGGCACAATCAAACAACAACCCTAACATAGTCACAATCACAGAACCAACAGCGTGACATTGTCACTATCACAGAAACAACAACCCTGACACGGTCACAATCACAGAAACAACAGCCTGACACAGTCACAATCACAGACACAACAGCCTGACATCGTCACAATCACAGAAACAACAGCCTGGCATCGTCACAATCACAGGAACAAAAGCCTGATACCGTGACAGTCACAGAAACAACAACCCAGACATAGTCACAATCTGAGATACAACAACACTAACATAGTCACAATCACAGAAACAACAGCTTGACAAAGTCACAAACAGAGGACCAACAGCCTGACGCAGTCACAATTACAGAAACAACAGCCTGACAAAGGCACAATCACACAAACAACAGCCTGATATAGTCACAATCACAGAAACAACAAACCAGACAAAGGCACAATCACAGAAACAACAACCCTAACATAGTCACAATCACAGAAACAACAGGCTGATATTGTCACAAACAGAGAAACGACAGCCTGACATAGTCACAATCACAGAAGCAACTGCCTGACATCGTCACAATCACAGAAACAACAGCCTGACATAGTCACAACCACAGAAACAACAGCACGATATTGTCGCAATCGCAGAAACAACAGCCTGACATAGTCATAATCACAGAAACAACAACCCTGACATAGTCACAATCACCGAAACAACAGCCTGACATAGTCACAATCACAGAAACAACAACCCTGACACAGTCAAAATCACAGAAACAACGGCCAGTCATAGTCACAATCACAGAAACAACAACCTGACATAGTCATAATCACAGGAACAACAGCCTGTCATAGTCACAATCATAGAAACAACAACCCTGTCATACTCATAATCATAGAATCAACAGACTGTCACAGTCACAATCACAGAAACAACAGCCTGAGATAATCACAATCACAGAAACAACAGCCCTGACACAGTCACAATCGCAGAAACAACAGCCTGTCATAGTTACAATCACAGAAACAACAACCTGACATCGTCACAATCACAGAAATAACAGCCTGACATTGTTACAATCACAAAAAAATAAACCTGACGTAGTCACAATCACAGAAACAACAGCCTGACATAGTCACAATCACAGAAACAACAACCCTGACATAGTCATAATCACAGAAACAACAACCCTGTCTTACTCACAATCATAGAATCAACAGCCTGTCACAGTCACAATCACAGAAATAACAGCCTGAAATAATCAGTATCACAGAAA
>NW_025188994.1:1777-3191 GCF_004010195.1 Chiloscyllium plagiosum | reverse complement strand
CCCACACACTGACCCTAGCCTTATCCACACAGCCATTCACACACCACCCCCAGTCTGACCCTCACAGCCATTCACACACCACCCCCAGCCTGACCCTCACTGCCGTGCACACACCGCCCCAGCCTGACCCTCACTGCCACCCACACACTGATCCTAGCCTTATCCTAACAGCCGTTCACACACTACCCCAAGCCTGACTCTCACCGCCGTCCACACAAAACCCCCAGCCTGTCACTCACTGCCATCCACACACCGTACCCAACCTGACCCTCACCACAGTCTACATGCCGACCCCAGCCTGTCCCTCACTGCCATCCACACAGCGCCCCCAGCCTGAACCTCACTGCCGTCCACTCACCGTCCCCAGACTGACTCTCATCACTGCCCACACACCATCCCCAGACTGAATCTCATCACCACCCACACACCGTCCCCAGACTGACTCTCATCACCACCAACACACTGCACCCAGTCTGACCCTCACTGCCATCCACAAACCGTGCCCAACCCGACTCTCACCACCGTCACGCACTGCCCCAGCCAGACCCTCACCTCCGTCCACACAAAGCCACCAGGCCTGACCCTCACCGCCGTCCCACACCGCCCCATCCTGACCCACACCACCGTCCACCAACCATCCCCAGCCAGACCCACTGCTGTACACCAACTGCCCCCAGCCTGACTCCCACCACTGTCCAACACTGCCACAGCCTGACCCTCACTGCCGCCCACGCACCACCCCAAGGCTGAACCTCACCACTGCCCACACAGTGCTCCCAGCCTGACCCTCACCGCCAACCACACACAGTCTCCAGCCTGACCCTCACTGCCACCTGTACACTGCCCGCAGCCTGAACCCCACAGCTGTCCACACACCACACCCAGCCTGACGCTCACCACTGTCCACACACCGCCCCCAGCCTGACCCTCACCACCGTCCACACACCGTCTCCAGACTGACCCTCACTGCCGTCCAACAATGACCCCAGCCTGACTATCACCACCGTTCACACACCATCCCCAGCCTGACCCCCACCACCATCCACCAACTGCCCCCAGTCTGACCCCTACCACCGTCCAACACTGCCACAAGCCTAACCCTCACCGCCATCGAATACCGCCCCAGCCTGACCCTCATTCCCGCCAACACACTGACCCTAGCTTTATCCTCACAGCCATTCACACAGTACCCCCAGCCTGAACCTAACCGCCGGCCACATACCGCCCCCCACCTGACCGTCACCACCATCCACACGCCGCCCCCAGCCTGTCGCTCACTGCCATCCACACACCGCCCTCCGCCTTACCCTCACTGCCATCCACAAACCGTCCTGGCTCTCACGACCGTCCTGCACCACCCCAGCCTGATCCTCCCCACCGAACACACACCAACCCCTGCCTGACACCCACCAAA
>NW_025188994.1:0-1650 GCF_004010195.1 Chiloscyllium plagiosum | reverse complement strand
GACCCTCACAGCCGTCCACACACCGCCCCCAGCCTGACCATCACAGCTGTCCATACACCACCCCCAGCGTGTCCCTCACCTTCGTCCACACACCATCACCAACCTGTCCCTCACCGCCATCCACACACTGCCCCCAACTTGACCCGCACAATCATTCACGCATCGACCTCAGCCTGACCGTCCCCTCCGAACACACACCACCCCCAGCCTGACACCCAACGCCACCCAAAATCGCCCTCAGCCTGAACCTCACTGCCGCCCACACATCCGCCCCAGCCTGAACCCCACTGCTGTCTACACACAGCCACTGGCCTGACACTCTTCACAATTCACACACGACCCCCAACCTGACCCTCACCGCCACCCACACAATGCCCCCAGAATAACCCTCACTACCGTCCACACACCGCACACAGTCTGAAGCTCATCGCCGTCCACACACCGTCTCCAGCCTGAACCCCACCGCCGTCCACATGCTGCACCCAGCCTCACCCTCACCACTGTCTACACACCGCCCCCAGCCTGACAAACTCCACCGTCCACACTCCGCCAGCAGTCTGACCCTCACTGCAGTCCACACAACACCCCAGGGCTGTCCCTCACCACTGCCCATACAACGCCCCAGCCTGATCCTCACCACCACCCACACACAGTCTCCAGCCTGACACTCACTGCCACCCACACACCTTCTCCAGCCTGACCCTCACCGTCACCCACACACCGCTCAAAGCCTGACCCTCACCACCCCACACGCCACCCCCAGCCTGACGCTCACCACCATCCACACTCCGTCTCCCGCCTGACCCTCACTGCCACCCACGCACCGCCCCCAGCCTGACCCTTAATGCCACCCACACACAGTCTCCAGCCTGACCCTCACTGCCGTCCAACAATGACTCGAGCCTGACCCTCACTGCCACCCACATACCACCCCCAGGCTGACCCTCACCGCCGTCAAACAACCGCCCCCAGCCTGACCCTCACCACTGTCCAACACTGCCACAAGCCTGACCCTCACTGCCGTCCAATACCGCTCTCGCTTGACTTTCACCGCCGCCCACAAACCGCCCCTAGCCTTATGCTCACAGCCGTCAACCCATCATCCCAGGATAACCCTCACCGAGACCACACAAAGCCCCTAGCCTGACCCTCACCACCACCCACACACTGCCCCCAGCCAGACCCTCACCGCCACCCACACACCATCTCCAGCCTGACCCTCATCAACGTTGCACACACCACCCACAGCCTGACCCTCACCGCCGTCACCCAACCGCCCCCGGCCTGATCTCCACTGCCGTCCACCAAGCGCCCCCGGCCTGACACCCACCACAGTCATACACTGCCATAAGCCTGACCCTCACTGCGGTCCAATACTGCTCTAGCCTGACCCTCACTGCCGCCCACACACCGACCCTAGCCTTATCCTCACAGACGTTCACACACCATCCCCAGCCTGACACTCACTGCCGTCCACACACCGCCCCAGCCTGACCCTCACTGCCGTCCACACGCTGCCCCCAGCCTGTCCCTCACTGTCATCCTTACATCGCCCCCAGCCTGACCCTCACCACCGTCCAACACCGTCACCGGCCTCACCCACACCACTGTCCACACACCGCCCCCAGCCTGACCCTCACAGCTGTCCAT
>NW_025188993.1:2162-3191 GCF_004010195.1 Chiloscyllium plagiosum | reverse complement strand
TGTTGCCAGGGTTTGAGCTAGAGGGAGAGGCTGTACTGGCTGGGGCTGTTTTCACTGGAGCATCGGAAGCTGAAGGGTGACCTTATGGAGGTTTATAAAATCATGAGCGGCATGGATAGGATAAATAGTCAAAGTCTTTTCCCTGGGGTGGGCGAGTCCAGAACTAGAGGGCATAGGTTTAGGGTAAGAGGGGAAAGATATAAAAGAGACCTAAGGGGCAACTGTTTCACGCAAAGGGTGGTACATGTATGGAATGAGCTGCCAGAGGAAGTGGTGGAGGCTGGTACAATTGCAACATTTAAGAAGCATTTGGATGGGTATATGAATAGGAAGGATTTGGAGGGATATGGGCCGGGTGCTGGCAGGTGGGGTTAGATTGGGTTAGGATATCTGGTTGGCATGGACGGGTTGGACTGTTCCATGCTGTACATCTCTGACTCTATAAAATAGAATTAAACAACCCATCTACTAACAATTCAAAGATTTTTAGACATACAGTAAAAGTATATTCACAGAACACACTTTTTAAATTGTGAAGAAACAAAACAACATTTGTATAGTACTGAAAGCATACCCCTGCTACAGCAGTCAAAAATGCAATCATACAATACTCATGCCAGAGTCACTGTATCTAATATCACAGCAGGTTTAAGTCAGTTCAAGTCAGTTTAAGTAAGCTTCAAGGCAAGGGCGTAATTGATATGTGGAGCTTGTTCAAGGAGCAACTATTGAGTGTCCTTGATAAGTACGTACCTGTCAGGCAGGGAGGAAAGGGTCGTGTGAGGGAGCCGTGGTTTAATAAGGAATTGGAATCCCTTGTTAAATGGAAGAGGGCGGCCTATGTAAAGATGAGGCGTGAAGGTTCAATTGGGGCGATTGAGAGTTATAAGGTAGCCAGGAAGGACCTGAAGAGAGAGCTAAGAGCAGCAAGGAGGGGACATGAAAGGGCCTTAGTTGGTAGGATTAGGGAAAACCCTAAGGCTTTCTATAGGTATGGAAATGTGTTGCTGGAAAAGCGCAGGTCAGGCA
>NW_025188993.1:0-1357 GCF_004010195.1 Chiloscyllium plagiosum | reverse complement strand
AGTTCTGGAGTACTGAGGTCATGTTGCAGTTGTATAAGACTCTGGTGCGTCCGCATCTGGAGTATTGTGTGCAGTTTTGGTCACCATACTATAGGCAGGATGTGGAGGCACTGGAACGGGTGCAGAGGATGTTTACCAGGATGTTGCCTGGTATGGTAGGAAGATTGTATGAGGAAAGGCTGAGGCACTTGGGTTGTTTTCATTGGAGAAAAGAAGGTTTAGGGTGACTTGATAGATGATTAGGGGTTTAGATAGGGTTGACCGTGAGAACCTTTTTGCATGTATGGAGTCAGCTATTACGAGGGGGTATAGCTTTAAATTAAGGGGTGGTAGGTATAGGACAGATGTTAGGGGTAGGTTCTTTACTCAGCGAGTCGTGAGTTCATGGAATGCCCTGCCAGTAGCAGTGGTGGACTCTCCCTCTTTATGGGCATTTAAGCAGGCATTGGATAGGCATATGGAGGATAGTGGGCTAGTGTAGGTTAGGTGGGCTTGGATCGGTGCAACATCGAGGGCCAAAGGGCCTGTACTGTGCTGTATTCTTCTATGTTCTATTTAAGCACAGGCATGGTCGCAGAGGCCTGGAAATTAGCCAATATTGTTTCTTTGTTTTAGATGGGCAACAGGGATAATCCAGGAAATTCTAAACTGATGAGTCTTACATCAGTGGTAGAGAATTTATTGGAAAAGATTCATGGGGATAGGATTTACATTTGGAAAAGAATGGGCTTATTAGGGATATCAACATTGCTTTATGCAGGGGAGATCTGGTCTCACAAACATGATTGAGCTTTGTGAGGAAGTGACGAAGGTGACTGATGAGGGTAGGGCAGTGGATGTATCATCATGGACTTTACTGAAGCATTTGACTAAGTCGCTCATGGTAGGCTAGTCCAGAAGATTAAGTCACATGGAATCCATGGTGAGTTGCCAAGTCAGATACAAAAGTTGGCCTGTTTTTCGAAGAGAGAGGTAGTTGTGAAAGGGTGTTTTTTTGCCTGGATGTCTATGACCATTTCTGCAAGGATCAATGCTTTTGTTTGTAATATATACAAATGATTTGGATGAAAATGCAGGTGGTCTAGTTAATACTTCTGTACAAACATTGGTGGAGTTGTTGATAGTGAGGAAGGTTATCAAAGGATTCAGCAGAATATAGATCAGTTGGAAGGATGGACTTAATCCACACAGTTGCGAGGTGATGCATTTTGGGAGGTTATATGCAAGAGGGAAGTATGCAGCATGTGGCAGTACCCTAAGGAGCTTTGATATATGGAGGAATGCTGGGGTGCAGCTCCATATGTCCCTGAAATTGATAACACAAGTGAATAATGTGGTAAGTGAGGCATATGGCATG
>NW_025188992.1:0-3190 GCF_004010195.1 Chiloscyllium plagiosum | reverse complement strand
TTCCTCCAAGTGTTGATCAACATGGAGGAGTACTAATGCATCAGTTGAAAGAGGCTGGTACATGGTAATCAGCAGTACGTTTCCTTTACCATGTATAAACTAACGCCATTAGACTTCATGGGATACGGAGTCACTGTTGAGGACTCCAAGAGCAATTCCCTTTCAACTGTATCCCAAT
The DNA here is from genome assembly GCF_004010195.1 of Chiloscyllium plagiosum. Classification (NCBI taxonomy): domain Eukaryota; kingdom Metazoa; phylum Chordata; class Chondrichthyes; order Orectolobiformes; family Hemiscylliidae; genus Chiloscyllium; species Chiloscyllium plagiosum. Next base: position 3,012 of record NW_025188992.1, on the reverse strand, counting down.
GTGCCGCCACTTCTGCTGTATCCATCCTGCTGATGAAACAAGAGATATCCGGGGAAGGTGATGGGGAGTCTGTGACATAGTCTGGAATAGATCATCCACTCAGTACTTCTGACTGAAGATTGTTGCGAATAAATCAGCCTTATCTTATACACTAAAGTGCTGGGCTCTTCCATCATGGAGGAAGGGGTTATTTGTGGAATCTCTTTCTCCAGTGAATTATTTAATTGTCCCCAACGTTTCGTGACTAGATGTGGCAGGACTTATACCTTACAGAATCATACCTTACAGACAATGTCATGCTCTTGCTTGACGAGTCTGTTTGTTTCTATTCACTGTTTCTTGCTAGCTGTCCCATTCTAGAAACATGCCCATACATTAGCGCCAATCCACTAAGATTTGATTTTGCAAACTGGGCTTGGAGCTTTACCAACATTTTTCTAAAAATCAAATTGATTAACATCCATTGCTTCTCTTTCATTTTTCTCCCAGTCTGCTTCTCAAACATAATTCCCATTTCAAAAATTATGATAGTGTTGTCTATGACCATTACTTCCAGCCCCAATAATTTCTCCTAAACCATTTACTTACTATGTTCTGTGTGCACGTACTCTACAATTTTCCCACACCAGACTTGATTTTCCCAGTATTGTTCGAGATTTCTGTGAAGACAGAACGGAAGTAGTGGCTTCATAGTTCTGCCAGTTCCCTATTCCCCATTCTCCATTCTCTTGTCTCAAACTGTAAGGAAACTGCACTTGTTTTCTCATATTTCTCACATTGGCAAGATTTAACAAGTTATTACAGTTCAGTCTTATAACCCTTGTGAATATACTCTTCAGAAACTCATCAATTCTTGCCTTGATAATTGACCTTCCACACCATACACTCACAGGAGCATCGGCTCTGTGCCTACAGAAGTATATCACGATCTATATTAGTCCCACTTTCCGACAGCAGGCCCATAGCCTGGAATGTTATGACACTTCCAAGTGCTCGCCCAAGTACTTTTTAATGATTGTAAGGTTACCTGTGATGATTTCCCTCTCAGGAAGTAATCCCAGAACACAACACCCTCTAGGTGAAAAAAAATGTTTAAACCCTCTCTGAACCTCAAACGTTTCACTTTAAAACTGTGCTCGCTTGTTCTTTACCCTCTGACTAAAAGGAACATCTGCTGCCTATCCACTCTGTCCACTCGCTCATAATCTTATCCTTCTGAATCACGGACCCCTCAGCCTTCTCTGCTCCAAAGTAAACAACCCGAGTTTAGCCAGCCTCTTTCCATAGCTGATATGCACCATCCAAGGGGACATCCTGGTGAATCTCCACTGCAACCTCTCCAGTACAATCACATCCATCCTGTAATGTAGCTCCCAGAAATACATACAGTACTCCATCATGGACTAAACAAAGTGCTGTATAGCACTTATAATCTACGCCCGATTAGGAAACACAACAACCAAGGTCCAACTCTTAACTAGCCCATTACCCTGTCCAGCCACATTCAGAGATGTGTGGAGAAGCACACTCTGAGCTTTCCAGTGTGCTGCCATTCATTGAGTCCTCCCCTGCCTGGTTCCTCCTCCCAAAGTGCATCACCTCATATTTATCAGGGTTACATTCCATCAGCCATTGATCTGCCCACCTGACCATTCCATCTATATCTTCCTGTAACTTAAGGTCTTCCTCCTCACTGCTAACCACCCAGCCAATCTTTTTGTCAAAAATACACTTACTTATTATACCTCTCCCACTCGCCGCCTAGCCCCCTGCACATTCACATCGTTTTTCTTTGTGAATAACATCTTAGATTGGGACTCCGAACGATGCACAATACTCTAAGTTTAGATTAGATTTAGATTACTTTACAGTGTGGAAGCAGGCCCTTCGGCCCAACAAGTCCACACCGACCCGCCGAAGCACAACCCATCCATACCCCAACATTTAACCCTTACCTTTCACTACTGACAATTTAGCATGGACAATTCACCTGACCTGCACATCTTTGGACTGTGGGAGGAAGCTGGAGCACCCGGAGGAAACCCACGGGGAGAATGTGCAAACTCCACACAGACAATCGCCTGAGGCGGGAATTGAACCCGGGTCTCTGGCGCTGTGAGGCTAACCACTGTGCCACCATGCCGCCCACAGCAGTTTTAGTTTACAGAGATTGTGGAAGACTGTCCAGGAGAGTGTTGAACAAATTAAATCTCGAGTTAACCAAAGCGTAAATGATAACAAAAACAGCAGATGAGCTGAGACAGTCAGGAAGTGCGACAGAGATAGAAGTAGGTCTTGTATTGGCACAATGTGACACACGTTCTTCATGGGATCAAATATGACAGCCAAAGTTACAAGTCTGGTGTCGTCTCTGGCTGTTACGTGGGAGGGGATGGAGTCACTGTTCAGAGAATGAATTTTGGATTGAGAACCAAAAATAATGGCTTCAGTCTTTCCCCAGTGTTTGATTGGAGCGAATTTCTGCTAATTCTTCTCTGGATATTGGATAAGCACTCTGATAACTTCATGACAGTGGAGGAGGAGAGATAGCTGGCTTTAGAGTAAGTTTAGTCTCATGAACACTCGATGCAACTGGTGCACGATATCCTCTATATTCCAATTATATTCACATGAATGTAAACCTAATTTTTACTTTCCCATTTGCATATGTTCTTCCCAATACCTCTCGCTTTAACTTTTCTTATGAGCTTACGGCGTGAGTTCTTAAAAAAGATCTCATGAATATCCAACTATACGTTATCCAATGGTTCACCATTGCCTATGTCCATAAGAATTATCTTCAAACCATTCCAAAAATATGTTTGCCACTTCTGGTTTTCCTTTCATCGGTGCATTCTCATACTCCCCAGTTATGTTATTACCTTCTAAATATCTAGTAGCATGTTCTTTGTAATCGAGTCCAACAGGCACCCGACTGAGGATGTCAAGAGAACTGGTGTGTAGTTCACCATTCTCCAACTTCATCCTTTCTTAAACTGTTGGATAATATTT
>NW_025188991.1:0-3190 GCF_004010195.1 Chiloscyllium plagiosum | reverse complement strand
CTTCAGTGACGGAAATGGAAACGTATATCCTGCAGGGCAAGAGATATAGTTCGGGGAAAGGCAATTATGATGCGATTCAGCAAGTGTTAAGATGCATAGGATGGGAAGGAAACTGCAGGGATTGGGCACAATTGAAATGTGGAGCTTGTTCAAGGAACAGCTACTGTATGTCCTTGATAAGTATGTACCTGTCAGGCAGGGAGGGAAGGGAACCGTGGTTTACTAAAGAAATTGTGTCTCTTGTCTAGAACAAGAAGAACGCTTAAGATGAGATGTGAAAGCTCAGTTGGAGTGCTTGAGATTTACAAATTAGCCAGGAAAGATCTAAAGAGAAAGCTAAGAAGAGCCAGGAGGGGGCACGAAAAGGCTTTGGCAGGTGGGAACGAGGCAAACGGAAAGCTTTCCAGAGGGATGTCAGGAACAAGAAATACTGGAGTAAGATTAGGACTAGTCAAGGACAGTAACGGGAAGTTGTGCATGGAGTCCGAGGAGGTGGGAGAGGCAGTAAATTAATATTATTCACCAGTATTCACACTGGAAAAAGACAATGTTGTTAAGGAGAATACTGAGTTACAAACTATTAGACTAGATGGGATTGAGGTTCATAAGGAGAAACTGTTAGCAATTCTGGAAAGTGTGAAAATAGATATGTTCCCTGGGCCAGATGGGATTTATCCGAGGACTCTCTGGAAAACCAGGGAGGAGATTGCAGTGCCTTTGGCTTTGATCTTTATTTTGTCATTGTCTACAGGAATAGTGCCAGAGGCTGGAGGATAGTAAATGTTGTTCCCTTGTTCGAGAAGGAGAGTAGAGACAACCCTGTAATTATAGACCAGTGAGCCTTACTTCAATTGTCGGTAAAGTGTTCGCTGAGAGGTTGCAAATGGAGTTTAATACGGAAAAGTGTGAGGTGATTCACTTTGGAAGGAGCAATAGGAACACAGAGTACTGGATTAATGGGAAGATTCTTGGTAGTATGGATGAGCAGAGAGATCGCTGTGTCCATGTGCCTAGATCACTGAAAGTTGCCAACCAGGCTAACAGGGTTGTTAAGAAGGTGTACAGTGCCTTAGCCTTTATTGGGAGAGGGATTGAGATTCGGAGCCATGCAGACATGTTGCAGCTGTACAAAAATCTGGTGAGGCTGCACTTGAAGTGTTGCGTACAGTTCCAGTCGCCGTATTATGGGAAGGATATGGAAGCATTGGAAAAATGCAGACGAGATTTCCCAGGATGTTGCCTGGTATGGAGCTGGTCTTATGAGGAAAGGTTCAGGGACTGGAGGCTGTTTTTGTTGGAGAGAGGGTTAAGAGGTGACTTAAAAGAGACACACAAGATGATCAAAGGATTAAATCGGGAGGACAGTGAGAGCCTTTTTCCCTGGATGGAGATGGCTAGCACAAGGGGACAGAGCTTTAAATTGAGGGGTGATAGATAAAGGACGATGTCAGAGGTAGTTTCCTTACTCAGAGAATAGTAAGGACATGGAACGCCCTGCCTGCAACAGTAGTAGACTTGCCAACGTTAAGGTCATTGGATAAACACATGGATGATAATGGAATAGTGCAGGTTCAATGGGCTTGAGATTGGATTCACAGCTCGGCACAACATCGAGGGCTGAAGGGCCTGTACTGCGCTGAAATGTTCTATGTTCTATGTTCCAGGCCTAGGCTGACAAATGGCAATTAACATCCGTGCCACACAAATGTGCAACAATTATCACCTCCAAGAAGAGATCGCATCGATAACACCGTGTGACATTCAAGGATTTGTGTTGCTGAATCCCCTACAATCAACAAGCTGGGAGTTCCCACTAAGCTGAAAATGAAATGGGTTTACAATGTAAGTACTGTGGCTACAAGAGCAGCTCAGGGGCAGGAACACTGCAGTGAGGGATGTACCTCATGGCTCCAAAAGCCTCTCCACCATCTCCAAGGCACACGTCAGGAGTGTGATGGAATATTCCCCACTTGCCTGGACGGAAATATCTCCAAGATCCCTCATGAAATGCGATCCCAGCATGACCAAGCAGCCATATAAAAGCACAATGTTGCAGACACTCAAAATCCGCAATGAAATCAGAAAGTGCTGGAGAAATTCAGCAAACCTGGCAACACCTTTGGAGAGATACATGAAGTTAACCTTTTGAGTCCAATATCATCCTTCTTCCGAACAGGCTGATCAGGACTCATGTCGGACTAGAAACATTAATTGTCTTTCTCTTTTTACAGTTCCACCAACCCTGCTGAGTTTCTCTAACATTTTCTCTTTTACAATGAAGTAACCAGTTTGTTTGGCACCACATCTACAAACATTCATTCCATCCACCACCAATGCTCTGTCGACAGCGTCTTCAACATCTATGACCACTCCCTTCCTAAAGAAACAGGTAATAGATGCATGAGAACACCACAACCTGCATGTTCCCTTCAAGCCACTCACCATCCTGATTTTGATCTATATTCCTTCAGTAAAATCGCTATAGTCCCATTGGACCTTAGGGCTGACCTCTTAGAGACATGACTGGTCGTGTGTTTAACCTGAGTGTCACCATGCCTCAGGGGAACGGGGGTTTGAGAAGGTAGGATTTTCATGGTGATCTCAACCAGCATGATTTGGAGGAGCTGATGTTGGTCTGAGGTGGACCAAATTAAAAATCACACAACAATAGGTTATAGTCCAACAGGTTTATTTGGAAGCACTAGGTTTCAAAGCACTGATGAAGGAGCATCACTTCCAAAGCTCGTGCTTCCAAATAAACCTGTTAGACTATAACTTGATGTTGTGTGATTTTTTACTTTAACCAGTGTGGGAATTGAACCTGTGCTGTTAACATAGGACATTGAACAGGAAAGCACAGTATAGGCCCTTCGGCCCTCGATGTTCTGCTGAACTTTTATCCTCCTCCAAGATCAAAGGAATCTACATGCCCTTCATTGTTCCACCTTCCATGTGTCTATCCCAGAGTCACTTTAATATCCCTCATGTATTTGACTCTACTCCCATTGCTGGCATTGCATTCCACACACCCACCACTGGCTGTGTAAAGAACCAACCTCTGACATCCCCTCAAATCTTCCTCCCATCACCTTAAAATATATGCCCTCGCGTGATAGCCATTTTCAGCTGAGGAAAAAGGTCTCTGGGTATCCACACACTCTGTACCTCGTCATCATGGACACGTCTATCA
>NW_025188990.1:2198-3190 GCF_004010195.1 Chiloscyllium plagiosum | reverse complement strand
TCATTGGTTTACCACGGGGATCAGTGGGATACCATGGGGATCATTGGGTTACTGCGGGGATCAGTGGGATACCGCGGGGATCAGTGGGTTACCGCAGGGATCAGTGGTATAATGCGGGGATCAATGGGTTACCGTGGGGATCAGTGGGTTACTGCAGGGATCAGTGGGTTACCGCGGGGATCAGTCGGTTGCCGCAGGGATCAGTGGGTTACCGCGGGGATCAGTGGGATACCGCGGGGATCTGTGGGATACCGCAGGGATCAGTGGGTTACCGCAGGGATCAGTGGGTTACCGCGGGGATCAGTGGTTCACCGCAGGGACCGGTAGGTTACCACCGGGATCAGTGGGATACCGCGGGGATCAGTGGGTTACCGCGGGGATCAGTGGGTTACCACGGGGATCAGTGGGTTACCGCAGGGATGAGTGGGTTACCGCGGGGATCAGTGGTTCACCGCAGGGATCGGTAGGTTACCACCGGGATCAGTGGCAAACCGCGGGGATCAGTGGGTTACCGCGGGGATCAGTGGGTTACCGCAGGGATCAGTGGGCTAGCGCCGGGATCAGTGGGATACCGCGGGGATCTGTGGGATAGCGCGGGGATCAGTGGGTAACTGCAGGGATCAGTGGGATACCGTGGGGATCAGTGGGTTACCGCGGGGATCAGTGGGTTACCGTGGGGATCAGTGGGATACCGCGGGGATCAGTGGGTTACCGCAGGGATCAGTGGGATACCGCGAGGATCAGTGGTTTACCGCAGGGATCAGTGGGTTACCACGGGGATCAGTGGGATACTGCAGGGATCAGTGGGTTACCGCGGGGAACAGTATGTTACAGTAGGGATCAGTAGGATACCGCAGGGATCAGTGGGTGACCGCGGGGATCATTGTGTTACCGCGGGGATCAGTGGGATACCGTGGGGATCATTGGGTTACCGCGGGGATCAGTGGGTTACCGCGGGGATCAGTGGGATACCGCGGGGATCAGTGGGTTAC